>NC_081757.1:43195284-43270284 GCF_963082965.1 Carassius carassius | reverse complement strand
TAATAATGGTGTAATTTTAATAAAGAATAATATGATTTTTTTTTTTAGGCTAAATGTAAAATCAACCACTCCAATGAAAGACCTTTACCATATGTGGCAATAAAAAAATTATTTGGCAACAATTTTCATAAAGCCTTTATATATAATGCATAAAAATTAATTAAATAATTATTATTCATTTTTATTTTAGTTTAGTACATCAATCTAAAGTTAGAAATGTCCCCTTGTCCATAAAATTATATACTGTATATATATATATATAATTTTTTTTTTTTTTTTTTCTTTCTCAAAAGACTTGAAATACAGCGCACAAATCCTACACACCACTTTAATGGGTCTTATTTTGTTCTTTTTGGACTGGTCTGGTCTTTTGTTGATCGGAAAGAGCAGCTCAGTCTTCCTGTTAAATATATCCTATGTTTGAGCAGAGTAAACATTACCAAATTGTCATTTTTTTGCAAACTATCCTCATAAATACTATCCCGCATATCCCGCTGGGCTATCCACCAATATCCAGCTCAATTTAACTTCAAAATTACACATATTTACATATGGACTACATCCAATATACCACTAATGGGACACGCAAACTTCATAACATTATCATTAACTATAATTTAGAAAAATGACAGAACAAGCCTCAGTGAGACTGTATTTCAGAACAAATATTTGACTAATAAACACACTGTATTTCTACATTTTCTGAAGAAGTCATCAGCGTGAAACTGGATTTTAAAGACTGTGATGGAAGTGAGTTAAAACTCAGCTGTCGGTCATTCAGTTGGCACAACATTGCAAAGGCATCTTTGAGGAAGAATTATAGTTGGAAAAATTGATTGATTTGATTGATTTGATTGTTGATGCAGCTCAGACATGGAATGAATGCATTTACACTACAATGTACACTGTAGCTATTACAGACATGTTTCAAAATCCCAATTTTGAAAAATGTTCAGTACATAAATATGAAACGACGAAGTCAAGACAAGGAAGTAAGACAAGGAAGTCTACCATTCCATCTTCAAATGGAACTGAATGTCAAAATGACCTTGTCCCGATTCTCAATGCCTCTATTTGGAGTCATAAAATGGTTGAAGACACACATCAGGATGAGCTGCACAGTAAAGAGGGAAACTTTAAGGGCACCCAGAGGATGATGAGCAGAGAATGAGACACACACACTCACAATAGGGTTGTGTGAGTGATTGGCAGCACTTCATATTGTGCCGTGAAGGAAAACCTGAAAACAGGAAGCGAGTGAAGAAGGTTTATTTGCTGTTATGAAGCAGAGAGGTGAGAGAGAAATATGAGCTGGAGGGAAAGAAAGACGGATCTGCTTACTTAATCTCCGGATCATAATCCTCATAACTGAAGAATGAAAAGTGGAAAAAAAGAAAAGCAACAGAAAGTTAGAATAAATAAATGGACACTTGAGAGCAGAATGTGAAGGGAAATGAAGCAGATGAGGTTTAATTATGGCATATCCATTAATATTTCACAAATATAACAGTACAGTAATGAAACAGCATCAAAATCTACAGTACATATTTCTACTAAAACAATTGACTTATGAAAACTTATGAAAACATAACAACCGGATATGGGTTGCAGGAACTTAATATTTTTGTACTGGTTTTTTAATCAGAGACACTATTGGCACTTTTCCCCTGCATGGTACGGCTCGGTACGGTTAACTTTTGGGGTTTTTCCACTGGGTACAGTACCTGGTGTTTTCCAAGTGGACCGTACTGTTAACACGTGTAAACTCTGATCACAGATTGGCCGGAGAGGATCGTCACTACCTGCATTACTGAACTTGCGACACAAACACAAAAGAACCGCTAGATTTAAATCAGCACAGCCAGTGAAGGATGAAACACAACTGAGCCGAGCTGCACCGTAACATACTGAGCCGCATCGAGCCGAGTCATACCAAGCAGTGGAAAAGTGTCATACTAAAACATCTCTGTCTTCAGGCTCTTACACTATCAAGAACAGAAGGATAGATGCCATGGTGTGGAAATTTCCCAGCAATCAATAAACGGTTACCGTTTACACTTCATTGTGTCCGCCAAGCTTTCTTTATGCACATTTTGGGATCTCAAAATTTGGGAAGCAAATGAATTGAATAATTTTTATATGAGATTTGAGACAGACACTTTTAAGGAATGTCATGATATTTTAGGTAATGTAAACTGTAACATCAGTGATGAGAGAATATTAATATATTTAGGGGATGTTACAAGGGTTTTTAAAAATGTATGCTCTAGTAAAGCAACGGGACCAGATGGGATGTCATGCTTTCTTTTAAAGACATTTGCTGAGGAGCTCACATCAGCCTGGCATCGCCTTTTTCAGCTCTCAATTGATACGCATACAGTACCAGAGCTTTGGAGAAAATCTATTGTAATTCCAATTCCAAAACATTCATGCCCTCAGGACAATAATGATTATAGGCCAGTGGCCTTAACGTCGAATGTCATGAAATCATTTGAGAAGATTATAATAGGAGAGTTGCGTAAGGAAGTGGAGCCATCCTTAGATCAGTATCAGTTTGCATATAAAAGGAATTGTGGTACTAATGATGCGGTTTCCACATTAGCGCACCTTGTTTTAAAGCATAAAGAGTCAAGCTGCTTATGCTAGGCTGCTTTTTATTGAGTTTAGTTCTGCGTTCAACTCCATCCAACCGCATAAACTGTTAGAGAAATTAATTAACCTTCAAGTTAATCCTTTTATAATTAAGTGGTATTATTCCTTTTTAACAAATAGGACACAACAGGTGAAATTTAACTTAGTGTTGTTTGATGTTATAGTAAATAGTACAGGGGTACCTCAAGGGTGCGTAAGTTCGCCACTTCTGTTTACTTTGTACACAAACGAATGCATTAGTCAGCAATCAAATCAATTTATTATAAAATTTCGGATGACACAGTAATATTGCAATTGTTGACAAGAGACTGCAGTACTGATGACTACAAAGCCGGAATAGAAGCCTTTGTGGTGCTGGTCTGATAACCATTATCTACAGATCAATGTTAAAAAAACTGAAGAGGTCATCATAGATCCCAGATCAGTGGGGGATAGGAGCTCTGTTGTGGTCCATGGTGAAGCTATTAAACAGGTTTCTTCTTGATAGTGAGTTTAAATGGCACACACATGTATCATGGGGGTGCACAAGGATCCACCAGCATTAACATTTTTTACGGAGATTGCGATTGTTTGGAGTGAGCAGTAATATCATGTTAATTTTTTTTATAAAGCAACGATTGAGTCTGTTTTAAGATATGGAATTATTGTTTGGTTTGGAAGTTTAACAATAAAATTGAGAGCCCAAATAATAACGTGTTGAGAGTGGCAGGAAAAATCATGGGGACACAGACAATTAGCTCTTTACAGGATATTTTTGAGCTTTGTATCACCCAGCAGGCCAACAAGATTTTATTAGACACCTCGCATGTGTTGTATCCTGAGTATACGCTGATGAATTCTGGACGGAGATACAGGGTTATATTATGCAAGTATAACCGATATAAATATTCATTTTTACCATTGTCTATTAAATTAATTAATGAGCAAATGCAGGAAGATAAAGATAAATAATGGTAATAGAGGGTACAAGAGGCAGGAACTGAGGACTATGTTGTGTATTGATATATGATATATGTACTGTTTTTATGATGTAGGTTTTTGGAATTGAAATGTGTTTTACTCTTTCAATTTATATGTTGTTATGTCTTGATGTGGCAGCAGTTTCCCTAATCTAAAACAAATTTATCCTAAGGGAGACAATAAATGCTACCTTGACCTTGACCTTGAACTCGCATAAAAAAGGGAAGATGGAAATTCAATTTTGAACACAAGCTAAATTTCCCGCTTTGGATGGAGTCAGGGCTAATGATGCTTAACATCTATAGTGCTTACTTTGAGCATGACATTTTTCTCTTTCTTTGAACAAACAAACGCTTATTATTGTAATTGAAAAACAACAATAAAAGAGGGCAATGACTAGCTCACTTATATTACACATAGAACGGGTGATGTACGGAACAGCATGTGACATGGACCAAAATACATGTATTGTGGTCACAAATTAAAAATTTGTCCTCATGATTTCCTTTGCTTTATGAAATAATGACCATGTTCTGATTCATTGCCTCATTTCGATTTAATTATTAATTACTACAACATGTCCACAATTTAATAAAATTATGGAATTGATTATTGAATGAGAAAGAAGAATGAAGAATGTGGAGAAACCAAACACTGTGGATGGTATCCACTGACTTTGACGAGTGGGGCGGAGCCGAGAGACGTGGGAACAAAGCGAGGCCGGTGGAGTGATTGGAGATGAACGACACCTGCGACACTCGCCGGTCTCGAGTCCCACGGAGGAGATGGAAGGATATAAAACTGGAGCGACGACAGTGAAGGACGAAAGAGGACCAGGCCTGGTCTTTATTTTATGTTTTGGTTTTTATTTGTGTGCATCAGTCGTCCGCGAGGGGCTGATGCGCTGTTTTGTCTTTATTTTGATTATTAAAGTTTAATTTGATTGTCCGCCGGTTCCCGCCTCCTTCTTCCCGAAGATTAGGAAGGTTTAATTCATTACATATATATATATATATATATATATAATAGCTACCTCTTGTTACCAACATTCTTAAAAATATCTTTTGTGCTCAAAAGAAGAAATAAACTCATACAGGTTTGCAACGACATGAGGCTCAGTAAACGATGAATATTTTATTTCAGTTATATATATTTTTTTCCCCTGTATTTCATGTGTGGGGCTTTTTGTTTTTAGTTTCGAAGCCAAATTGTCTTATCAGTCCTCTCTTCTTGTAGTGTCCATGGTTCAACTGAACTAAATAGTTTTTACGTGTAAAACGTATTACACAGACTACTGCAGTAAGCCTTTTTAATAAACGGTAAGTGAAAGACGGTGCTTAACCTTCAGAAACAAATCTTATATAAGCAGGGCTCTTATATGCACATGCATACACATATATTAATGTTACTATTTAACTAACTTTGACTCAGTAAATGAGGGAGACTGTAAAACATGATCCTGGCATTTCTGTGTGATATTTATGCGAAGATCAAGAGCAAATTTCAAGATGTTTTTTAAAGGGCATTGCAGGAACACAGCACTTTACATCTGTGAGTTTACAAAGAAAGTAACTGGACACATGAAGGCAATAATGGATGTGTTTTATGTGTCTCAACAAGAGCAATAAGGATAAACATTATAAACTCTAATAGCTTTTTTCAGATAAAAAATAAAGTCACAGTCTTGTGTTTATATAGTGTGCTTTAAATGAGGCTGAACTGATGCTCACTTTATAACTCAATACTCTGCAGACAGTTTGATCAAACTCACAGATGGCAGATAATGCAATAATTTTATAATGCATTATTTAATAATACAAGAAGTGGTAGAATTTGCATCAATTCTATTTAAAGTCCTGGACAGATGGTCTTAGACTTTGTAAAAGTCATGCCACAGTGTAATGAATTTGTGGAAAGCGCCAAACCACTCACACATTACAAAACTCTTAATTAGCTCACGCTAAGAGTTAAATCTCCATTTCTCGCTCTTGTCTCGAGGGAATAATATCCCATATTTCTCACACCGATCCGGTCTCCAGAAACCTCATCCTTTCGTTTCTCCTGAAGCGACAGTATGCAGATGTAAGTCATTCACACCTTGCTTCACTTGTGCTAAAACCCCCGGTGCATCTGAGGCTTAATTGAACGAGATACTGGCGACTCGTTGCGTTAACAACGTCCTGCTGGGAGTTGAACAAACACAAGAGCCTCTCCTCCCTCAGGTGTCGGATCGCAGGGTTCAAATTAACGTGAATTATGATAAAGAGAGCGCTTTTAAAGCATTTAAGTGAATTAGCAGCAATTTGTCATATCGTCTCACTCCGTCTGAAGAGCGAATCTGCATGCCAATGGCAGCAGTAATTGAGTTTGTTGGAGGCAGAAAGTCTTGTCATCGAGGTGTTGAGCGATGAAGACGCACAGAACTCTCTAGAAAAACACTCTGAGTGGGTTTAATTGAGTCACAGATTAATGAATAAAAGGAATGGCTTGTGACACATGGATCAAATCCAGAACGCCCACGTCTATCAGAGTCAAACACACACGCAAAAGATGATTATGACATATTGGTGCTCTTGAAAACTCTGTTTAAGGCTGCCTAGTTCTCACTGCTGTTGCTTTTCTTTATTTCACACAAGGGCAAAGTCAAAATGTGCCCATGAGCAAAAATGGTTTAGCTGCCATTGAGATGAATGGAAACTACAGCATACTGTTATACTAACACATTCTCATCCCAAGGCGTCATATACTGACCCTTGTGACATTTCATCAACATCCTACGCATATGGCACCCTCTAGCGTCAATATGAGACACAGATTATGGGTTAAGGTTAGGGTTAGGGTTAGGGTTAGGGTTAGACCGCTAGGTGGCGCCTTCTGGCCCATATTTATCTGCGTCTAATATTGATGCTAGAGGGTTCCATGTGCGTAGGATGTTGACGAAATGTCAAAAGGGTCAGTATATGACGCCTTGGGATGAGAACGGTCTGGTTATACACTAATATGTATGTCACTTGACTTCTAAGTGTTTTTGTCAGGGTTACCAGGTATTGACAACAAAACCCTCCGGTAAAAACGCATTCAGGTGGGGTAAAATACACATTTTTGGTATGCTGCACAGACTTGCATTTTAGGGGCTAAATATCACCTTATAGGGTTCGCTTAAACCTGCCGACATGAAAAACAATTTAAAACAACAGTGATTAAGTAGCCCTATATATATATATTTTTTTTTTTTTTTCTATCTGATAGTTGGCCGCTATTTTGTGTGGATTTAAAAAAAAAAATCATACAAAAAGGAAAATATTTGACTAACTGTATTATATATAGTTATACTAATATACTATATATATATTATATTCTCTAAGATGACACTCAATATTTTTGTTAAATCAAAACATTTGAAATAGGACAAATGATACTCAATAGAAATTTACTACAATTACAATTTACTAACGCAACACAATTGCTTAACATTTTACCACGTCTTAACTGTGGTAAGCCAACTAACTAGTTTTTGTTGAAATTTTGATGGTTAACATTATGCTAAAGAACAGAGATTGCAGTTAAACAAACTAAGTCTGTTTGAAATGTTCCTGAAAAATCTGAATGCAAAAACTGACAAAAGAAAAAATTTAGTAAATTATAAGATCATGGGGAAAACAATCTGTAAAAGAGATAGATGAGTGTGAATTACAACACACACACACACATGTACACACGTATGTACACACACACACACACACACACACACACACGTCAAGCACAGGAGGAGGTGAGCGGGTTCAGGAGCTCAGAAGGACAGATGACAGCTGGAGAAACAGCTGATCTTACCAGTGCCACTCCACTACGACACGGCCGTCATAAGAGCGAGAGCTGGACAAACATCAGCAGAAGACAAGAACAGAGAAATGAAAGAATGAAACAGTCACACAAAATAACTCCTTTGAAATGTGCAACAATGATGAAATAAAATTAAACGTACAAAGAAGCAATGACTACAGGGTTTATGCGACACTCAGACCATTCAGAATACCTTGAAATCGGTTGCCAAGCATTTTTTATTTATTTATTTATTTTTTTGAAAGGAAAAAATATACCTCTATTAATACTTGTAGTAAATACCCACGCAATAATGTCTATTTCGGGTGATTCAGTTAATGAAATATCATAGAAATGAAAAGTACTTAATCTCATCTTATTTTATTCGTTTATTCATCTCTTGTTGGATGCAAAGCTATTATTCATAAGAAATGAGAGGATAAACTGGCTTCGCATTTTGTAATACATGAGCTCTTAAAACAAATATTATAAAATGATTCTGATCAGATAAGTCAGATTAAAACCTGCTGTAAATAGTCTTTAATACATTAATACTGGAGGAGCAGTGAAACATTCAACTGAGCTTTAGATTTGAGCTGCTATTACTAATGCATTTCTGTTTAAAGAGATAGCAGTCAAAAACTGAAAACTATATCCTTTCATTTTTCAAATCATGTGTTTGTTCAGGTTTGTGAACATCAGTGCTGCTTCTTTTGTCCGTTGTATGATTTATAACAGGCGTGTCTAATAAATAAAAACAGATTTTGAAGCATGATGTGATTTATAAGGCTATTTGAAAGGTTGAGTTTGTTAACCGCAAACCAACCTACGACCGGCCTGCTCCGCTCACAGAGGTCACGACCTCCACGCCTCACTTCTGTCACACAACAAATCCAGATAGATGCCTTCATTTATGTGTGTGTGTGTGTGAGTGTGTGTGTGTGTGTGTGAGAGTTCAGCGACCACAGGTCCAGAGCTCTGCTAGTGCACTTCAAACGCAGACAAACAACACATATAGACTTTTATAATTTACAGTCTGCCTCATCTGGGAAAGTGGGCTAGAAATATCGACAGCGTCAGCATCTAAAGAGGGCGTGGCTAAACCTTTGGCCAATAAAATGTCCCTTGAGGGACAGTGCCCCGCCCACTTAATTAGAAATAGCAGCTGCCACCTGTCAATCATTTTACATGTCAACACCCTCCTAGATGGGACGCTTTTAAAAATAAATTAAAACTTTTATTCAACAAGAGTGCATTAAATTTATCAAAAGTGACAGTGAAGACATTTATGTTACAAAAGCTTCTTATTTGAAATGAATGCTTTTCTATTCAAAATAAAATGTGTAGCAGCACAACAGTTTTCAACATTGATAATAATCAGAAATGTTTCCTGAGCAGCAAATCAGCATATTAGAATGATTTTTGAAGATCATGTGACACTGAATATATGTTTTCACAGATACATATACACAGAAAAAAAAAACAGCTAAAGAAAGAATTGTGTAGACTCCGTTATATAGAATACAGAATTACTCGTATCATGAGATGAGATTTTGGTGTTGAACATTAACATATAAACGCACTCACATCGTAGTCTCTTATTAGAGCAAGCAATCAGACGTCTACAGATCAAACTAATAAAGCCGAGTATGAAAACTGCTAACAAGAGACTGTCATCATCTCATTATTAGCATGAATGAGACGCCTGATTACAAGAATTATCCCATTCAATCTCAGACTCCACGGAGTGAGGAGATGTGTGGCTGTAATAAGACCCTCGCTCGTGAATTAATCAAACTCATCCTCTTACTTTTGTCATTTGGTTTTATACGGTCCCCTTCAACATCAATATCAAGAAATATTTCTAACAAACTCTCCATAATAGAGAGCAGCAGCAGAAAGTAAAAATCCCATTTGTTTTTTTTCCACAGAGAAATTGATTCAGCAATAACATATAAACCTCTCAAGACAGAGATAAATTAAATTGAGGACCAAGACTGAAGATCGACAGCTCCACACTACACTACCCATAATCCTCAAGCAGGATCCACCAATCAGAGAAGCTGTCTCTCTGGGAATCTGGAGTAACAGTGATAGTTCAGTCTCATAAAACAATGCAAAGGACATTTCAAATCAGTCTCTACGTCTCATACAGTTTTATTCAATGTTTCGTTTTAAATTGATTATATATATATATATATATATATATACATATATATATATATATATATATACATATATATATATATATATATATATATATATATATATATATATATATATATATACATACATATATATATATATATATTTTTTTTTTTTTTCTTTTTTTGCTTAATATTGAATAACACACTACAGTTAAAATTTTAATCATAAAAGTTTATTAAATAATGATTTCAAATGTATGTTACAGTAAAACTTTTAATCTGTTTCAAACTGAACTTTTTAAAAGTGTGTTAAATCATGAAAGTGTCTCTCTTTAACTCACATGTCGTTTATTTCATTAACATTATATAATCTGCAAATACAGTTATGTTTTGTTTTTAGATAAACTTTAGATACTACAAGTGCACATTTAAGTGCATACTCAATTAAGCACACAGGTTATGCGTTTTAATATATTTTATCAAACATCAGATACATTTTATACTTTAATAGTTTCATGGGTATTTTTGCATTAATTGATTTTCATTCTCTCCTAAAATACATTTAGTACACAGTCTTGCACCTTGGAATTTTTTTTTTTTTGCTAATTTTCTTCAAATCAGTATTTGCAATGCTGCGATTCATTTCTGGTTTGGTTTAAAGCTTTGTTTATGCTTCTAAAATGCCTGTAGAGAAAAATAATGAGACATTTCAAGAACGAATCCCAAACCCTTCAGAATGCATGTATTTACTTCAGTCTGATGTCCATCACAGTTCCCTGGATGAAGGGACAGGTCAGTCCAGTTTGTCCCTTTAACATGCCGTGATGCACAGTGAAATCTGGCCTCATCCACAGCAGTAATACTATTAGATCATTGGCTCAAAGTGTCTGATTAGCATGCATCACACATATAAAAGCACACACATGAACAACTGAACACACACACATCATCTCACTGTCCTGCTCTCTACTCTGAATCTGAGGGGACAGCAATAAATTAGCATATTTAAAGTCCTTTCAGCTTTCTGCTCTCCTGAGTGGCTGCTGTGTGGCTCCAGTGATGAATATTCATGTACATGCGGAGGTTAATTTGGGCAGAATATCTGCTGCTCTTTCCTGTGAAACAACACAGATCTTCAGGTAACGACAACCTCCCCACTGAATACACAAATGGACGCCCATGTACACCGTGGAATACCTGTGCCAGTTTTACTTTCTACTCAACCTACAACAACAATATGAAAAATGAGCCATACCAGTTTCTCTGTAGATGTTCACTGGATTCTGAGCAATTAGCGCCATTAAAAGAGAGCTGCATAATGACTGTTTCCAAACAGGTTCCCATTGCCTGCCCTTGGTTTTGTCAGGTTACTTGAACAAACTGAGCTAGTCAACTGGTGAAATATAGGTGAAAAATATTCTAAAATGCTTTGTAAAACCACATTTGGACATAAACGCTAATGCCTAGTCCCAATGCATTTAGAAAACAAAGCATATGGCTCTCCACTATGATTATTACTGAAGGAATGATGAACAGCACAATCATTTTTTAGACTTCTAAAAAACCACACCCACCACAGATCATCCTTTCATAGGCCCCTCCCCCAAACCGCCCATCCCTCACAGACCACACCCACCAGAGAACATCCTATCAGTGACTCCACCCACCACAGGCCCCACCCATCAAAGGCTCCTCCCTCCAAACCGCCCATCCCACAGGCCCCACCCCTCACTGTCAGGCTTACTTGATGTTATCAAGGCAGCCAGAGTCTGGCTTCAGGATGGTGGTGTGGTGGAACATCTTGTAGAGAGCGATTCCCAGGAAGATCACATTCAGCTGGAAAGAACAGAAGCACAGGATTAGTTTAGGATTCACACCTGAAGAGACCAGGGGGTTGTTTCATCAAACAAGTTTACCAAACAAGTCAGGGTTATTTCATTTATCCTGACTTATTCTGAACCAAATAAGCTGACAATAAGTCAGACTAACTGAAATAAACCTGGCTTCTCTGGTAAACCTGCTTTGTGAAACAGGCCTCAGGAGTGTTGTACATGTAGGTTATAGGGAGTATCAGAGCTGGTTACCATGATGATGAGTGTGGCAGGGCCTATAAAACTCCAGATGAAATAAGTATCCAACCGCAACCAGCAACTGGAAATGAGAGGAAAAACACGTCAATCAAGCATCAAATCCACACACACACACACACACACACACACACACACACACACACACACACACACACACACACACACACACATTCACACACACACACACACACACACACACACACACACACACACACACACACACACACACACACACACACACACACACACACACCAAGGAAGTAATACTGCAGGTTGTCTCCAAGGTTCTTGTGTCTTTTGGCTGATACATGAGAGTTCTTTCAATTATTCAGACTTTAATTTCCGCAACATTAGACTAAACTTCATCCCTCGTGCGACCACACACACACACACACACACAGATTTTCATGCAAGACTGTGCAATGAATCACTTTAGTAGATATATAAATATGTCTGCTTGGAAGAATAAAGAATGTTGTATGCAGGTTATTATAAAGAATGCATATTATATAACCATTGGTATTTAATTTGGTATTTCAAAAGAGGACCATGTTCCTGTTTCTTAATGAGAAGTGGTTTTATTTCGTTTTGAGATGAAGACATCTTATGTGTCAAAGCAGTTAAATCTGTGTCTATGTTGCATGTTCAAATCATTCTTAATAAAAAATGCTTAATAAATACATTACACTGTAACTAAACCCATTAGATTTTAGATTAAACTAGACTAGAACTAGACTAAGACTAAAACAATTCAGATTGTGAATAAAACTAAATGGTATTGTAGTATTGTGTCTTGTTTCTAGTTTAAATATTTAACATTCTTAAATTAATGTGCATTTACTAGTAGCATTTACTAAATGACGTCTTCTTTCCATGAGGAAACAAATTTTTTGCTTAAAACAAGTAAAATGATCTGCCAGTGGGTTAAGTAAAATATACTAGTTTTTTTTTTTTTTACCGCACTGGAAAAATGTACTTTATTATTATTTTTACATTTTTTTTTCATGGAAATAAGACTAAATATATTACGCAATTTTACTTATCAAGTAAATGTATCTTAACTGAATTCTTTTTTTTGGTACTATGACTAGAAACAAGACAAAAATAAAACTAAATAAAAAAAATTCTGTCAAAATGAACACCGATGAAGACTCAGATTCGAGTGTATTTGTGTGTCTTTGTGTGTCTGTGTGAGTATGTCTGTGTGTGTGTGTGTGTGTGTGTGAGTGTGTGTGTGTCTGTGTGTGTGTGTCTCTGTGTGTGTGTGCGTGCGTGTGTGTGTGTGTGTGTTTGTGTTTGTCTGTGTGTCTGTTTGTCTGTGTGTGTGTGTGTGTGTGTCTGTGTGTGTGTGTGTGTGTGTGTGTGTGTGTGTCTGTGTGTGTGTATGTGTGTGTCTGTGTGTGTGTGTGTGTGTGTGTGTGTCTGTGTGTGTGTGTGTGTGTGTGTGTGTGTGTGTGTGTGTGTGTGTGTGTGTGTGTGTGTGTGTGTGTGTGTGTGAGACTCACACTCTGTCCGTCCCGTAACTGCAGTAATCCACTGAGGCAGAAACGGCCACGATGAGTGCAGGAATGCCGTATCCGGCCAGGTAGAAATACCTCCTGCGTGAATGCTCGCTCTCGAACACCTCCACCAGCATGATGTAGAGCTGAACGCCTTCCAGAAACATCCACGTGAACGCAGACAGGAAGAAGAAATGCAGCAGAGCCGCGAAGACGGCGCAGGCGATCTGAAAGACGCACACAAACGCTCTCGTTATGTGGACATTGATGGATGCAGTTCTGCGACTTCACAAACCTGCTCAGATAATTGAAAAATATTAGATAATTGGGTTTAAAGATTATGAATCATGCATGATGTTCTGCATTAGAGTCACACACACTGAACGCTCTCTCATTAAATCTTTATGACACACACACTTGTGCTATTTCACCCTCTCATGAAGTAATAAAAGCTTGCAGTAAGCCATTTAAAACATCCCGTGTCCAAACACACGATCTTCCAGCAGCACGGCATGGAAGCAGTGTGTCAATGTTTAATACTACAGTACATCACACAGCAGATCAGGTGCAAAAAATCAGTAAAAAAATATATAAACATTGTTAAAACTAAATTTACTTTTGAAGCAAAATTGTGCAAGATAAGATCTGTTTCCAGTGAATGTGTATTTTAAATGATGTCTATATTTCCTAGCCCACTGGCAAGAGCACATTTAACAAAATGAACTGTCATTTATGCTTAAAAAAATAAACTATGCAAATATAATGACAAGATCAGGGTAATTATCATTACCAACACTTAAACCATAAAAATCATTTTGTAACTTGAACTAAAATGTATGTTTACTTAAAATAAAATCTGAAAAGGTGTAGACTTGTTTTATTTCAGTTAGTTGGCTAGGCAACATTAAACTAATCTAAAACTAAAAATAAATGAACACTATATAGTTAAATTAACTATATAAATACAATAAACTATATAGATTAAATAAACAAACAAACAAATGAACAAACACACGGTTAAAACTTTTTTCAGTAAATGTATCCCTAAAACTAGATACATTTACTTGAGAAGCAAAGCTGTGCAAGATAATAAGAAAATAATAATAATCATTTTCCAGTATATATATATATATATTTTTTTTTTTTTCTTTTTTTATTAGTTTTAGATTTGGAATTTTTATTTAAATTCTATAAACACATTAAAAGCACTGAATAAAAATGGCTAAAACACATAATAAAATTACTGAAACAAACCAAATTTGAAATGAAAATGGAAAACAAAAATATAAATAAAACTGTAATAGCTACAACACTGAAAAGATTATTTGTGCATGTGTGTGTGTGTGTCTCGTACGGGCTGGTCCACACGGTTGATGCCGGTGAGGAAGAGTGTTTCAGCGATGAAGAGTGAGATGCACAGGTTCTTGTGGATGGTGTTCCTGTCGCTCTGCAGGCCGCGGAAGAAGCAGAAGGTGAAGATGCAGACGAGCAGACAGACCAGAGACAGCAGGATCCCCACCCACGTGATGATGTCCAGCAGCAGATCATGAACCGGATCAACCGGCTGCAGAGAGAGACATAGATCAGAACACTTTCACATCCCTCTGAACGGAAATATTACAACTGGATATCAAAATATCACTGCGAGCAGCAATTACAGATACACAGCCGCATCATTAAAGTCCGAGAGAACATCAGAGCAATGATTTTAGGTGCTTACACCAGGGTGTAATATATATATATATATATATATATATATATATATATATATATATATATATATATATATATATGTGTGTGTGTGTGTGTGTGTGTGTGTGTGTGTATATTTTCATATAATTTCACTGTAACTTTTAGCATTTACGTACTATGCACTTTTGTCACTTATTATTTTGGGGTTTATATTTTCTTTTAATAGTTGTGTTAATACTAAAATAACACTTCTGCGTAATTATATGTGATGTTTATTCTTTTTTTTTACTTTTCACTACTTGTTTAAAAAAAAGCCTAAACCTTACACATTTTGTTAACAGGAATACACAAATTAAATATACAAAGTCTTAATATTTTACGCAGTTACTTCAAATTTGCTTGAGTTTGCTTCTCAAGTAAATTCATCTGGTTTTAGGAGACTGTTTACATATTTTCACTGGAAAACTATGAAAATAGTAATTGAGATAATCATTTTTTATTTCATTTATTTTTTATTCGTTTTTTTGCGGTTCAGGATGTGATTCCAGTCGAATGGTTGCATCTGAATAAGCTAAAGCATCACCAAACTTCAGCTTCTCCTCCTTCTTGCTGTCCTCACTGTCAGTTTTGTTGCTCTGGTGTATCAAAAGCTTATCAACATGTTAGTATCTTTTTATTGGCATGGTGTCAAGAATATCTGAGCCAAAGATGATGAAAGATGTAGGAGTTTTAAAGATGTAGGATATATATTTTAAATGATTTATTTATTGTTCTAGAGACTCCTCAAACAGAACCACATATTAACAGCTACTCCTTGTTAATATCTTGAGGTATAAATAATTTCCTTTAAAAAAAGAGTATATTTTACTGAAAAGCCAAAAACTACTTCCAGCACTGTTAATAACCCTACAAAACCTGCTTCACACGTCTACTGTGTATCTTCTGATAAAGGCGGATGACAGGGAGTTTGATTTATTATCGCACTGCAGTTAAACCGCTCGTATGCCACCAAAACCGTCAGAGAATCCCACTGTACTCCCTCTCTAGGGTCCCTACGGAGCCACACAGCCAGGGGAGAAGAGCAAAGCTGATATGGGACGCATCCCAGAAGACCTTGAGTCTGGAAGACCGGATGTCAGCACTTCTGAAGAAAACAGCACATGAATATTTATGAGTACTGCATAGGTAACAGTACAAAGCTTATATGTGTGTGTATGTGTGTGTGTGTGTGTGTGTTTGAGCCCCAGAGGGCTGTTGAGCACATAACACATCACTCTTCCTGAGGCCCACTCACCCTTGAGCGCTATATCTCCTCTACTTTCAACTGCAGTGTGTGTGTGTGTGTGTGTGTGTGTGTGTGTGTGTGTGTCAGTGCTGTAAGTAAATCAACAGCTCAAGCCTGCTCAGCAGAATCCACAGCTAGTCTCAGACTTTATAGAGTCAACGCTGAGCTCAAGTAAATTTACGTGTCTATAAACACACACTCACACACGTGTACATGCACTCTTAGAAAAATAAAGAAGGTACATAAGCTGTCACTAGAGGGGAAAAAAGCATAGCTTTGTATGTATTACTATTATTACTATGTATTACTATTATTATTTGCACCTGAAGTGTGCATTTTAGTGAAAGGTACCACACCAGTAACATTGTTCAACTTGTATGTTGTATCCAATCTATAGAGACTAGTCATGTGATTTTTGGCCAAAGCATTATAGTTATAAGCATAAATGTCAATTTTTCATATCTCCAGACCACTAGGTGGTGCTGTACCCAAACTGTGCAGTCAGCCTCAGGTCATGGTTATTATAAGACACACTCATTTTGGTTTTAATATGCTAAAGCTTTGCTGAGATATAGCTTCATGTGCACTTTTCATCGAATTCATTTACATGTTTTTCGAGAACAGTTCTAATTCTCAACTTGAATTCCATCACTTCTTTTCATGGCATGGTCTGAAGCGGATCTGGATTCGGTATTGAATCATCTTGAGCCAAGGAATCAAAAGAAAAGATAAATTTGTATGTACTGTATGGTTCAAATGTTATTAGCATAAACATGAGTGCAATATTTTGAACTGTTGGTGGCGCTAGAGAGTTTGAGTTAGAGGCTCTGAATGTGCTATGGTTAATGTTGAGACTGTCCTCTATCAGTGTGCCAAATTTCATAACTTGGCTTCCATAGACTCAAGAGCGGAAGCAGAAAAAATGAATGGATTTAATAGGTGCCTACGCACTTAAAAATTTTTTAAATGACCAAATAACAATTGTTGTCAAGTGGATCGAAATTGCTTAAGTAATGTTCTCTCTCTCTCTCTCTCTCTCTCTCTCTCTCTCTCTCTCTCTCTCTCTCTCTCTCTCTCTCGTCCATAAAGAATGTTATCATATGTTATCATTTTCATTCATATGCATAAATTAAAAAATATATTCATTAATAAACCATGTTTTACTAAAACATTTTGAATAAGAAAATACCACATGGAGAGTTTCATGACCATTTTTGAGAGATGATGCAATTGAATCACTGAAGCAGGCCATGTGAAATCAATGATCTGTGTATGATATTAGCATTTTGCTGAAGTTTCAATAAAAAAAAAATATGCATTGAATGATTTCAGTCATTCATGAAGGCCTTCGGAGCAGTAAACATGAACACATTTCACTATCAGAATTCAATCAGTGCTCATTTCCTCATCTTAACGAGCTGTAATTCTGTCGCCATTCACACGCACACCTCTGTGATGAGAGCGTGAGGTAGCCATGGTGACCAGCGGCCTCCTTTAAGACTGATGGATGACGACCGTCTGATATTGTCCCAGTCTCAGCATCTCTCCGGCTCTCCATGTGTCTATTAATGTGCCGCAGCCATGGCAACAACACAACACTCAGCTGTGAGAATCGACCGAATGCTTCTCTCCTTATTATTCTCCTGTTTTCAGTTTTTGTAGATTTCAAGTATTTCGATTTAGCTTTAGTTTCCTTTTAATAATTGTATTATTTACACTTTATTTCAACATTTCTAATTCTTAAATTGTTCTATTTTTTCCCCTTTACACAATGCAGTTTGGCAGTTCAAGCTGTGGGAAAAAATGTACAACCATTTTTACAAGATTAGTTTTCAAAAGTTTCAGTTTGTCATTTTAGCACATCAACTTATTTTAATTCAGTTAGTAGACAAGGCAACATTTCTAAAGTATTTAGAATTAGTTTTAAAATATTAAAATGTTTTTGTTGTTGTTGTTTTGTTTTCACAGTTAATGAGATCTGTTTACTTGGCTGATCGTGTGCCAGACTACTCAAGCACCCAGGGTGTTTGTTATGTTTCTGATTTTCTGAAGGACCACATCCCTAAACTTGAACTAAAAAAGACATACCCACAATCCCAATATGTAGAGTGGGTGTGGCTAAGCCCGCAGAGGGGGCGTCCATGTCTGATGTGGGTGTGACTCAGCTCAAGGTGGGTGTGTTCAAGTGCACAGTGAATGTAACAAACCCATGATGGGGTGTGGCCAAATGTGTGGTGGGTGTGGCTACACATTTTGTGGGTGTGTCTATTCCTGATGAATGTGCATGCTTATTTTAAATGATTAGAACGTCTATTAATATTGTAATTAATAACAGCTTTTAAGTTTTCATTTAAATTTAAGTTAACTTCAGCTTTTTGTCAATATCTTTAGTTTTTGTTAATTTTGAATATTTCTGTTTATCTTCAATTTACATTTGCTTTAGTTTTAAATTCAGGAAATTAAGTACTTTATTTTATTTCAGTGTAAAATTGTTGAGGTTTTTATCTGATCATCTGATATTTTACAGCAGGTTTGTTCCCATTATTAAAAATGTTGTAATAGTTTTAGTTATCGATAACAACACTGGTGCTCATGCTCAAATGCGGGCGTGTTTATGGGCGTGTCCAGTTCAGTGATGGGCGTGTCACTGCCTCAAATGGGTGTGTCATAAACCCTCACCATTCTTGACATCTACTTCCGGACATGACTCGCACAGGGTAAATTAAATCTGAGTGGTGAGATTTTATTTTAAACAGCAGGACCTGAAGGAGACCCACAGTTTTCCTTTCTCACTTGCTAATCAAAACGTCTCTCAGCGATCTACTCCTCTCCCTCGGCTGTCGATGGCGCTCCACAGGGCCTTTCTTTCATCCATCAAAATGTATTTTCTCCCCCTCATTTTACACTGTTTTTCACTCCAATTGTTCTTCTGTCTCTCTCCAGGTAAAGCTGAACTCGGGCTCTGAATGGAAAATGTAAATGAAGCTTTTAGACTAAATGCGCCTGGCTGAGGCTCCGTCTCCTGCGACCCCACGGCTGCCAGAAGGAGAGAAACCCCAGCGCTCCATCACACCGACACAACAATGGGCTTCAATAGAAAAACAACTACACAAAAACAGTCAAACAGCACTAATAGGTGAGCGGTTGAAAGAGTGCATGGCAGCGACTCACAAAAACTCAGCAGGGGTCGAGTTCCTCATCATGTTGGCCTTTAAGAAACACACACAACCAACTGAAAGCAACAGTAACAATGCAAATACACCAGCGTATGCGTGTTTGTTCGGCATGTATTAAGTCACTCGGCTGGGAATCGGTGTCGATCATGGATCATATGGAGAGATAAAGACCGCCCACCCACTGATCTCCCACAATGCACCTCACAGCCTGAAGTCATCAGCAAACAATAAACAGTCTCCACAGAGATCCGCTCCACATCCACCTGCCTCACACAAACACAGCACACGTCTGTCTGTCTTCTGGTGTCTTCAGATCACCTTCTGCACCTCCAAACATCCCCGGATCATTTACATCATATAGTGTTGTAGAAGTACCACTGAGATACTATTAGATTTCCGCTTATATTATAGCCCTTATTTTTGTCCTTTCAGTCTTCATTAAAATAAAAAAAATTATAATAATTAATTTGTGTTGCATTTTTTTTAATTTAAGTAATTATAGTTACTTACAATTACTCAAATGGCAAATGGCAATAAATACAAAAAAACTTTCAGTAAAATTAAAAGGTCTTTAGTTTTTAGTTAATTCAGGATTTTAGTACATGAAATTTAAATAAATTGAAATGAGAAATGTTGCCATAAAAGTTATTTTATTTCAGTTAATTAGGTGTGTGTGTGTGTGTGTGTGTGTGTATAGTACACACACACACATATAGGGACAGAGAGAGATAGTTCAGATGCAAAAGCCTTTAAGTGCCATTTTAAATTTTCTAAAATGTGCATTTGTTTCAGGCATGTTTTAATTTAACAGTTATTTAATTTAAAATAACCTATTCATTTCCATTAAAGTGAAATTACTGAACCTACACATAGGAGCCTGAACAAATGCTAATTGTAGAAAATTTCAGAAGGCACTTAAAGGTTTTGCATCTGAACTCTTCATAAATTAAACTGTAATGTATTAAGTCAATGTTTATGTAACAAAAAGTTCGGGTTTTACTTAACTTAAACTTAAAACTAAAACCCTGGTTAACACTTGAAGCTTTTACGTAATGCATTATAAAAATATTTTTATGCATTAATAAGACTGTGTATTGCACAGTTATAATTCGTTACAACACTTATTTATTCATTGTTACACTTTTAGTGCGATGCATTAAAACACATTATAATCAACCAATTTGATTATATTTGATCAGATTACAAATATTATGATTCATTTTAACTTTGGTTATGGATATTTATTTATAATTCATTATACATAATAGCTTCAATTGTTAGGGTTTACATTTTTGTAGAGTGGATTGCTGGTTTTCACCATGCTTAAGATATATTTACATATTTGGGGGAGTTAGCAACACTGTTATTCATTTGTAAAACATGCAATGTGTAAATTGTTGCCTTGAAGTGAGTGCAAAAAATTATATGTACACAATTTCTGCTATGATCAGAATGCAGTGTTTCAACGTGCTGACAGATGAATAGTCTGATGTTTATATCTGGGACAGATGTGCTGGAAGCGTCTTTACCTGCACGTCCACATGAGCCATGAGCACAGCGAAGTTGGTGAGGTGTGTGCAGGAGCAGGTGGTGTGTGTTCGGTTTGTTCCCAGCAGCCGGCAGTCCTGCGTCGACCAGAAGCCCGTCATACTGCGCTTCGAGTAGCTCCAGAACGAACAGTTGGGGTTGAAATTCTCCTCTGACTGCTGGAAGAGGAGGAAGAACAAACTGCGTCAGAGAGGAAAGCAGCGAAACACACGACATAAGTGAGAATAAGAGTTACACTCAGGGTCCAAAACGTTTGAACTGAGCGTGAAACTGAAGGATGGATGTCAAAGACTAAATTGGGTGACTGGCCAAGTCATTTTACCTACTTTGCAAAGACAATAGAAGTAATTATGAAATTACACACAGATGTACTTAAGTGGGTAAAAACACTCGATAGAGTTCAGCTTCTGTAATTGCATGTAATATGAATTTCTTCTGTAATAAAATTCAATTTAATTGCAATTAGGTGAAAAAAAAACATGCAATTAGGTGTCTGAAAACAAACAACAGCAAATAAGTTACCTGAAATTAAACATTAAATGAAATTAGACATTAAAAACAGCTAGTTGCAACTAAGATAAAAATGCCTAATCAATAAAAACTATAAAAATACAATAATATTAAATATAAAAAGCACAATTAAATACAGAATTTATACAATTAATAATTGAATTACTAAATGATAATTTATACAAAATATACATTAATAAAAAATGAAAATAAAAACTATAGAGACATTTACCAAAAAAAATAAATACAAAAAACCTCAAAAAAATTACTAAAATTAAACTAAAATTAATATGTAACGGAAACTGTAGAAATAAAAAAATGCAAAACTGCTTCTAAAAAAAATAATAATATCTCAATTTTATATATATACATATATATAAAATACAGAATAATTTAGAATAAATTCATCAAACTAATCAATCTAGCCTCCATTCCATACTGTGGCCTCTAAACTACAATATTCAACCCAGACAGAATGTTTTTATGCATTTTGAAAAAAAAAAAGAATTCTAGGGA
Source organism: Carassius carassius (assembly GCF_963082965.1). NCBI lineage: Eukaryota > Metazoa > Chordata > Actinopteri > Cypriniformes > Cyprinidae > Carassius > Carassius carassius. The sequence continues at coordinate 43,248,390 of NC_081757.1, read as the reverse complement.
ATGGATTTAAACTCAGGAACCTGGGGGCTAAAGCTTTATCAAATTAGCCAAAATCTATAACAAACAGACACTCCGGGCGGCTGGCTGCTGGTATTCTGTGGAAATCTGTAGATTCCTCGTGGATTTGCCGATATCTTTCTCCCATGAGCGAATCCTACACAAACAAACAGGAAACCATGTTTCCAGTTCTAATCGAGCCTGGAGGCAGAGATTCTGTGAGTGCGTACATATTTGGGTGCCTTTCAATAAAGCGCTTGGAGAAAAGTAATTCAAGCATAAATGCTGGTGGCGAGGGAATTGGCAGATTTTAACGAGCAGAACTTTTTTTTATTATTATTTTCTTTAGTTTTTTTCAATCATGATATTGCAGGAAGGATGATAACATTAACAAATGATAACAATGGGATGAGCCATTTTAACCATAAAACAATAAAAGAAATAATGAAATTGCATATCAAAAGTCCTACTGAAGCAGATCACAAAACACTCTAAGGTTGAGCTAATTGTCTTTAATATGGATTTAAACTATAATAAAATGACACGTAATTGCAGTTAACATGCAAATGGAGCATTTGAAAATACTATTAAGTGTATTTTTTTTAAAGTGTATGACTTCTCATGCTTAAGAGTCCTTTTTACAAGGGTAAGCATCCGTACACACAGAGTATGATAACTCTAAAAAGATTACGCTATTTGTCGGTAGCACTTTTTACAGTCCTGTTCTTCATGTACATACTATGTACTTATTATAGTAATTACAATAACTATGTAATAACTAGGTACTAACTCTAAGTAACTTTGCAACTATATGTCAACTAGCAGTCATTAGCAAACTGTCTGCTTTACATCTGTTAACACTTTATTTTGATTTAACTGATTGTGAGTAACTTTGCCACTTATTTAACTAACCCTAACCCTAACCCTAACCCAACAGTCTACTAATACTCACAGATTCCTAACCCGTCTAATCACAGCCGAGTTTGTGTGTGTGATTTTCTGGGTGTGTTTCATTAAAATGCTTGGAGAAACATAATTCAGGCATTAACACTGGTGGTGTGACTGAGAAACCCACTGTTAAAGCCGGTACGATTATTTCAAGGAATTTCCTCAGAAAAATGATGTTTTATTCTGACAACCAGTCTCTCAGCGAATGCGCACGGCTCCTTACCTGAATATGTCTCACGGTGAATATGACGGGGTCGGACAGGTAGACTTTGTTACTGTCTTTGTTGATGGCTGCCGTTATGACGGGAGAGTTGACGATGACAGAGTAGTTTGTGTTTAACGTCTCGCTGCTGAACTTCATGCTGGCGTTTTCAGTGGACAGATATGAACCCAGATGCTTGTACAGGACGAACGCCATCCGGATCTCCCCTGAAAGACAGGCCGGCCGTTAGTTTCTCTATGAATTTATTCAGCATTATTATGACAAAGTTCAGTTGTTTCAGTTCAGAAGTATTTGGCTACTCAACAGAAGCTGGAAAAAGACTCACATTTGAGAGAATCAAATATGTTGGTCAATCATTAACAGAGGCTTGGTGCAAAATGCCACCAAATCTGAAAAATACGCAGTGTGGCCTGAATATGACCCTGTATGAGTTTGTTTAGGATATTTAAAACATATGCACACATGCAAGAGCACAGTTTGTCCCCAAATAACAGAATAACTGCAAATGTGATATTGATTTTATACTATAGTTTAGCAATAAGGCAAAGCTATTCTTAACATTAAGACACAATATTGTATGTTTTCGCTCTATTTCACAAGCAGAAATAGCTCCAAACAAAGCCACAACAGAACCGTTGCACACTGTGTTTGGTTACTGAATGAATGTTTCGAATGAATCAGGTGTGTCAATGATTCAGTGACTCACTCATTATAACAGTCACTTGTATTATATTTTAAATTAATTTAATATTTAAAATGATATTTTAAAGCATGCCTCTTATAACATTATTCATGTAATTGTAGTGTAAATGCATTCATGGCATGTCTGAGCTGCATCAAACAGTTTGGAGTGTTTAAATTTATTATTTTGATTATTTATTGATTTATTTTTTGAAAGAAGTCTCTTCTGTACTCCAAGGTTGCATTTATTTAAAAAAAATGTATCAAAACATTGATAAAAAAATGTTTATATATATATATATACACAGTATATATTATTACTGTTTCAAATAGCTGTTTTCTATATGAATCTATGCTAAAACGTAACTTATTTCTGTGATGTGCAGCTGTATTTTCAGCATCTTTCCTCCAGTCTTCAGTGTCACATGGTCTTCAGAAATCATTCTGATATGATGATTTACTGCTCAAGGAACATTTCCGATTATCATCAGTGTTGAAAACAGTTGTGCTGCCCAATATTTTTGTGAAAACTATGATACGTTTTATTTTTCAGGATCATTTGATGAATAGAACGTTTGAAAAAAAACAGCATTATTTTAAATAGAAATAATTCATAACACTATACAAATATTTTACTTTTGATAAATTTAATGCACCTTTGTTGAATTAAAGTATTTTTCTTTTAAAAAAAATAAACAAATAATATAAAAAATAACACAAGTTTTCTTAAAAATGATTCTTCATATGCAGTTTATGTGCCACACGTGAAGTGCAAAGACTGATTTTATTTTGCCCTTTTAAAGAATCCTCCTGGAAATGACTAAGTGGGCAAATATTGTCTCTTAATGGAAAAGTTAATTTCGAGAAATCATTTGAAAAATCAGCCACCTGCCTAAGCCTTTACAAAGCTACAGTGACAGTATAACAAAGGAAAACTGGTTAAATGTGCCGTTGAACATGGCCTGATGGGGCATACCGGGGTTCAGCCGCACGTTCACTAAAAACTCTTCATTAGCACATCACAGAGAGCGAGCAGACTCCATCTCCAGCTGATCGAAGCACTGTTTCAGCCGTTATTTATTAGAGGAAAAGAGCAATGAAGTGAAATAATGTAAGCTTTGATTAGATGGGATTCGGTAGATCACGTAATGAATACATAACACCCATAATGCTTTGTTCCTCTCGGCAGCATTTACTGAGAGCCACAAAGGTTCAGAGTGAGCAAGAAAAAGGGAGGGAAAAAAACCTAACCGCAGAATCGATTTGATTCAGCTTTATTGAAATGTCATTAGTGCTTTACTGCCTTCTTTGACAGAGCTACAGTTCTGCTCGTTATTTTCACATCCCACTTGTTTTTTTTTTTGTTTTTTTTTGTGAAAAGAACTGAAAAATCCCACTACCTCCTTCCTGTCACGTCTGGATCCCTGACTTACAAGAACACAAAACAATTTTTTTTTGTGATTATTGGTGCTGGCCTGTTTGTAACAAGTGTTTGTTAGCAGGAAGAAAAACACGAAACCAGTTCACAAAATGAAAATAAGCTTGGAGGATCTCTAATTACATTTATGCATTTAGCAGATATTTTTATCCAAAGCAACTGACATTGCATTCAAGCTATATATATTTTTTACCAGTATGTGTGTTTACTGGGAATTGAACCCACAACCTTTTGTGCTGCTAACAAACAGAATGCTCTACCACTGAGCCACAGGAACACACCACATTTTCCATCTATTTAGTTTTGTCAAGTAGGAGTTTCAGAGATTGGAAGTGGTTTTCAGTATTATTTTATTATCGCTGATGTGCAAGTATAGTTTGTGTTAATATTTTGAATTAGATTTTGTTTTTATATTTATTTGTATCTTCATTTTAATTTTAGGTAGTTCTTTTAGTGCTTTAACTTAAATTAAAGGAAATGGAGAAATGTTGCCTTGACAAATAGTTGAAATAAAATAAGGTCAAGGATTTTTTTTTTTTTTTTTTTTTTTAGGTATATTTTACGGTTTTAATTTTTTGTTTTACTTTATTTAGTTATGCTGATTTTTACTTCTTAAACTTAAAAATAAGAAATGTTGCCTTGACAAGTATTTAAAAAGAAATACTAAAGTACTTCAAATGAAATAATAAAACACTGGCTCGGCTCCTCAGCGAAGACTTGAATGCGAGTTGTTCGCGTTGCTCCTTATATACCCGCTCTGCGGGGCAGAGCTCGCGATGCAAATCCCACAAACCAAGGTACTTTGTGTACCATTGGCTCGTTTTGTACCACTCGAAGGTGATTGGGCTCTCGGGCGAGATCCCTTTCGTAACGTCTCCGTTCCCTCCTTCAGGGAACAAGGGTTACATACGTAACCAAGACGTTATATATTATTTCAATTACTGTTAAATTATTATTATTATTATTTTTTTTTTTACGTTGCTCTGGTTATTTTAGTACTTCTACTTCACTTCTACTGCACTAAAAGAAAATGACAATAAAAGGAACTTTTGTGCTGGCAAATGGTTTTATTTTATTTTATCTTAGTTGATTTCAGTTCCAGCTAGTGTCACGTACAGTATGACCGTCTCATGACCCGTATCTGTACCGTTTCTGCCGTGTTGTTTGAGGGTGTTGGCTGACAGGTGGATGGTGTTTCCCTGGCCTCCCGTCTGTGGAAACTTCAGATCGGGAAGATTTCCGTCTGTGCTCATCCTCGCCACCTCCAGCTCTAAACAAAGACACAAACACACATGCACACAGTTAAACCAAAAAAAATCCACACAATGCATGACAAGTGAGGATTCTGGCAATAACACACACCACAGAACTAAACTGAGGTCTTCTGAGTTTAGAAGTATAATGGAAGTAAAAAAGGACTGAAACAAAAGCTGTTTTACACATGTGCTCCATCCTACAATCTTCTGATTGCATACAAACATTTTGTGTGAGGAATTTAAAATGTAATTCACAGAAAAGCTTGATCTCTATTTGGTTTTCAATAAAACTGTAGCAATGTCCAATTCATAAACAAATCATTCCTTTGAACAGATGTTTTTTATTCAATTAATCATTGAATTTGACTGAATCACTAGCCAGACTAATACAGTTCTCAAGGTCTCAAGTTCTGTTTTTGCATATGTGGATTACAGAGCTAGATTCGTTTGATGATTGACTCGATCTGGATCGTTTAGTTCTTCCAAACACATCTCAGTTGTTCTCTTAGCAACAGGTCCGTAAGACCAAACTTACATGGAAACAGGTTTATGTGACATAAATAGGATTGAACTGCAGTGATACAGTGGTACTTGAAGTCTGTCTCAGCTGCTGCCTCTGTCTTACAAGAGCACCCTGCTGCTTTCCATTCACAGCGAGAACTTTTATAATTTTTCTCTTTCAGCCAATGCTCCTTCATGACTGTAGTTGAACAAAGAAGAGAAAATTTGACAATGCATATATTAAAACGCAACGATGCACGACATTGAAGCGTTTGCGTCACATTACATTACGTAGAGTCTGCAGTGTCTGAATGGAGAATGAAACTCCTGCTGTGCTGTTTGCACAAATCAAAGCATCTCGCGCTGTCTGAGATTTCAACAGTGATTCAGCGCAGCTCTCTAATCAAAGTATGAATGCACTGACTCACTGCATCAGCGCCAGGCCTGTAGCCTGATTTTGGGGCGTTCATAAACATGCTTTCAGAGAAGCTGAAAAGAAGTCAGCCACAAAATCCCCCAGCATTTACTTATCAAACCAAAAATTAGCATAAAAAATCCCAAAAGAGACTCTAATTCGCTGACATGGCGGTGAGGGCCTGCTTTCCAACGCTGCAGGTATTCGCCGCTGACAGGACAAAGGAGAACAATAAAGAGTGTTGGGCAGAACCAGACGACTATAGCTTGCAGGAAATACTTTTTTCATTCTTCCCACGTCGCTGTGAAAAGCTTAAGACTGCAAACAGCAGGCCGAGACGCTGTTGTGCCTCGAGAGAAATCAAAAGCCGGTTAAAATAACACGTTAATCGCCCCAAATCTGCTCGCCAGATTATGAGCATGAGGACAAACACGCTTTTCGAAATCTAAATACAATGGCAAGGATTTTTTTTTTTAAGCACATTATATTCAACTGAAGGAGGAGGATAACACCCACTTCAGGGTAAGTTGGCAAAAGATGAGCATCCATTCTCACACACAAACAGGCTTTTATTTCCCCAATCGACTGTGTCATCAACACTATCATCAGATGGCAACGCCGCTAATCTTCTCTCCATTCTCCACATGGCGTGATGTTGGCACTCTGAATCGTCTTAAAGGGATAGTTCGCACAAAAACCCAATGGAAACCCGTATGACTGACAATCTTCTGTGAAACACATCAGGAGATCATCTGAGGAACATTCAGAGAGGTATTGAGCTTCAAAATGAACAAAAAACGGAATAAAACAAGCCTATGTGATGGTTCAAGTTTTCTGAAGCTGTATTAATGCTTTGCGTAAGCACAAGACCAACATTTAAGTCATTAATTAAGTCAACGTTCAATTGATTTATGTTTTTGTGCAGTCAAACGTACAATCCAGGACCACAGGAAAAATGTACATGTGGTGATATTTCAGAAAAATAATTTTATGTTGCATCTTGCAGTTTCATATAGTTGAAATGTCCAGTAAGTGGTGATAAAAGTGTGTTCAGTTTTATCCAAAACTGACGAATGTTAATCTGGCAATGTTTTACGCTGGTTGTTGTATCTCAACTGTTTGAAAATGTAATGCCTGGTTGAGTGTTTTAAGGTCAATACTCTATCAGGTATTAAAGGGGTCATATGATGCGATGTCAAATTTTCCTTTCCCTTTGGAGGGTTACAAGCTCTTGGTGCATAAAGAAGAACTGTAAAGTTGCAAAGACTAAAATCTCAAATCCAAAGAGATATTCTTTATAAAAGTTGAGACTTGTCCACGCCCCCTAAATTCTAACATGTGTCTATGTCACTGTGTGGGAAGATTTACATAACACTGCCCAGATGTTCACGCAAAGAAAGAAAGTGTCACTTTTATTCACACTGTTGCCGCTGCCATGTTTTGGAGACACTGTGTTTCGTTGTGAAAGCGAAAATACTTTTACTAAGTCTGGTCTTCCAAAAGAGGACACACCTAGAAATCAGTGGTTAAGTTGACAAGTTTAACATCAAACATCACTGGTTTTTGCATGTGTTGGATGAATAATGCTTTTTAAATCTTGACTATATACCGTAAAAAAAAAAATTCAAAGTTCTGAAGTAAACAAATAGACTATTGGAGTGCTTTACAAGAAAATACAATTTTGTCTGCAAATTTTCACATTTATTCAATGTGTTACCCATCTTTTCTATGAAATCAATTGTGAATTTCTGAGTAAAAACGGTTTGGACACTGTATTTATGGAAACAGCATCTCCTTGTGTGTTCCACAGAAGAAAGAGTATGATATGGGTCTGAAATGACACGAGAGCATGTAAACTTTTCCATTTCGGCTGATCTATTCCTTTAACTGAAGGCTGCTTTTAGTCTCGCTGGTGTCGGTGACGGACTCAACAGCCCCACGGGCCAAACAAACTGTACAACGCTGCAAACTAACCCCATCAAACAGGGCCTGAAGGTCTGCTAAAGGTGTCACAGCCCGCAGATTAATCACCGCGCAGCACGGAGGATATAAAATAACCCTCATAAAAAGTTTGTTGGGAGGGAATCCCTCCCCCTGCATAGCGAAGCTCCGAATCCCTTAATATCAGGATAAATCGCATGCCACAGACGATAAATTCAGTTTTATTAATTCCCAAAATGCGACCATCTCCGCAGAGAGACGGCAGACCTACATTCTGGAGTTTCCATGGCAGCCAGACCACATTAAATCACCGTCTTTAGGAAGAGGAGATGCATCAGCTTTTATCCCAGAGGAATACACACACACACACACAACAGCCTGATCTCGGGAATGCTGGCATTCACACGGTGATATTCACAAACAGAATAACGTGGGCGTCCTCAAAACGTCTCGTCTGATTCCTCTGCGGGCTGAGAAACGCATCGTAAACGACATTCAATTATCGCTTGGAGCATATGCTCACTCAGCCTTTCGTTTAAAAACGCTTAATTACGCCTTCCAGTGAATGAAATAAAACGATTCGCACACATAAAGGAGTCAAATCTGGCGCTGATTTGAGGTTCTCTGTGATGAAAGCAGGTTTATCGGTGTGTATCAGAGCTGCTCGGGTTCATGGATGCTGCTGATAACTGGATCTTCTGATTTAAATTTATTAAATTAAAATTACATTTATGCATTTAGCAGACGATTTTATCCAAAGCGACTTACAGTGCATTCAGGCTATCAATTTTTACCTAAATCGGAATCAAAACCTGATGCTTTCCATGGATAAGGCACATATTGGTGTCACTTTACTTAATTTATTTTTAATAGATTAGCGATAAAAAATTGCATGTTTTTTTTTATTATTTTTTTTTTTTTTTTTTTTTGTAACACCATAAAAATGACAATTTTTTTTAAAGAAAATAAACATTTGATATTCTTAATTTTTGTAAAAATTGTAGTGGTGATAGCATTATTGATCAACCCTGCAAACCTTTTTGTTTGACAACAACAAAATGAAAAAGCAAATATTTGGTTTTCTTTAAATTCTGAGAAAAATCTAAGTTAAAATGAGCAAACAATTACTTTTTAATGTATGCGATATTTAATAAACAAAAGAAAAGTGCCCCTGTAGTTTTTTTGATCATTTTTTTAAAAGACATATAATTGATACTATAATTTATGGAAAACACAAATCACAAAATTATCAAGATATTTACTTATTTGTTATTTATTTTATTTTATTTTTTTGAAGATCAATATTTTGTACTACTATTTTTGAAAAATAATTACACAATGAAATGATCCAGCAAATATTTTTTCTTTCATTTATGGGAAATATAGATGTCAATTTTTTTTTTTACTGTAATTTATGTCACATATAAATGACAAAATTATTAAGAATTCTTTTTCTGTAATTTATGACATATCTATAATATAATATCAATTATGCAAAAATATTAAACGCTAATAATTTTTTTGTAATCCATAATAATGTCAATGTCATTCATTTGTATTTATGAGAATTATATAAAATAGTGATCAAAATATTGTTACTATAATTAATAAAAAAAAAAATTGTAAATAAATACAATGATCAAGCATTTTTTCTGTAATTTATGGGAAAAATAAATCACAAAATGATAAAGCAAATATTTTTACTCTGTAGTTTATGAGCATAAATGACAAAATAATCAAGCAAATACTTTTTTTTCTGTAATTTGTGAGAAATATTAATTATATATTTATATGCATATAAGGATATATAAATATTTTTTTATTATTTAAGATGCATAAAAATGCTAAGCACCTCATTTCTGACCACTGTTTGGAGGAGGAGAAGTCTACAAAGCATCCAAGAGAAAAAGAGCTAATAAAGTCTTTCATGTATGATGGTGTATATTCGTCTGTACAGTGACTTTCATTAGCAGGGAAGGTTTTCACCAGCAAGGTCAAGGTCATGTGTTGGATTGATGAAGAATGCATGACTCACGGATGTTTTCGGTGTTTTCCTGAACCACGTCGGTCTTCAGCAGGTTGTCAGCGAGAACGAAGGCGCCCTGCTCGACGGTGTCCAGCAGCATGGTGGCAGCGCGCAGCTGATCTCCACTCGACAGCTCCATCCATGCCTCCCTCGCTTGTGGCTGCAGCAGGTTATTCACCGTCTCCACCATCGCCTGCACCCAAAACAGAGACACCAGGACTCTTAACATCCTCAAGTAACACTACTGACTCAGAACGCCCTTCAGAGGGACGTCTGTCAGTGCAGTGCTACAAACTCAATGGCATTTCTGATAGATGTATCATGATGAACAAATCTGTGTATGCATGCTTAGCGAATGAGAACCAATGAGAGGAAAAGATGTGAACTTTCATTACCAGGAAACCATGTCCAAAACATAACATGACAAATGGTACCACACACACACACACACACACACACACTCACTCAAACGGAGTCAGTTAACACGTGGCTCTGGTTTCTGCAATGCTGGATATCAAGTTGTTGAGATCAGTGAGAGGCGTAAGAAGCAGACGCTCAGAAACACAGATCTACAGCTGTGGCGTTTTAATAATGTTTAACCCCCATCATCAAAACCTCATTACTCCACTCAACAGCAGCACTGCCAATTAAACATTTAAAAGCTACGGGCCAAAAGCGCCGCGGGAATGCTAATCAGCCCAAGCCTAAACAAGTGCGGCCAACGATCTCCAACTCCACGTTAGATACATTAAACCGCTGATCAGCGCTGACCTCATGGATCCTGATCAATAGAGTATGAAAGAGAAAAGAGAAGAGAAACTTACAGGCACAGGACTGATTGTGCATTTGTGTGTTTATGTCAAACAGCGCTGCTGCTGAAAGAACATATCAACTAGACACAAAAACTGCCATTAAGTCATCCTTTTTTTCCACTGTACATCTCTTTACTCACACAAATAATGCTTTGTGATACTTCATGCTTAAATGTTAGGCATTATTCACTGTAAATCTGCACCTCTTAAATCTCAGTCATGGTTATGCAGTTTTAAACACGTCGTCTTGCAACAGTCGGCCAAAAATGGGAGAACCAATCTATATATATACATATATATATATATATATATATTTAAATGTTAGTTCATTTGTTGGTATTTTTTATAAAAATAAAAATGTAAGTTTTATTTTATTTTTCATTTGTATGTATTCAGTTAGTAGTTTTAGTGCTTTAACTTAACTAATGAAGATTTGAAATGCTGCTGTCTCATGTGCTCCCTGAACCTAGTTTCTGTTCCCCTTGATAGTGTCTTTTGATTCACCTGTGTCTTATTAATTATATTTATTTGCCTGTGTATTGAAGTTCCTGTCTGTTCAGTCTGTCAGTTATTGTTGAATGTTTCCCGGTGTATTGGAGCTTCTTCATCTTGTGGATTACCACTAAAAGGATCTGTTTATATAATCTTCATTGTGCCTGCGTCCTCCCAACAGCACCAGTGGTACAGCTGCCTCTGCAATTAACTGATTATTTATAATAATTTGTATTCATTGTTTGTATTGGTATTTCAGATTTATTTTAATGAAAAGTGCTATATTATATTATATTATATTATATTATATTATATTATATTATATTATATTATATTATATTATATTATATTATATTATATTATATTATATTATATTATATTATATATAGTTCATTTTTTCCTTTTATTGTTAAAACACTCGAACGAGCTGTGTTCAACCAAGTTTCTGTCTTTCTCACACAGAACAACCTCCTTGACAGCAGCCAATCTGGCTTCAGAAGTGGACATTCAACTGAGACTGCCTTGCTCTTAGTTGTTGAAGCTCTAAGACTGGCAAGAGCAGAATCCAAATCTTCATTACTTATCCTGCTTGATCTGTCCACTGCTTTTGACACAGTTAACCACCAGATCCTCCTATCAACCCTAGTGGCAAAATGCATCTCAGGAACCACACTTCAGTGGTTTGAGTCTTACCTATCAGATAGGTCCTTCAAAGTATCTTGGAGAGGTGAGGTGTCCAAGTCGCAACATCTAACTACTGGGGTGCCTCAGGGCTCAATTCTTGGACCACTTCTCTTCTCTGTCTACATGGCATCATTAGGTTCTGTCATTCAGAAACATGGCTTTTCATACCAATGCTATGCTGATGACACTCAACTCTACCTCTCATTCCATCCTGATGATCCGACGGTAGCTACTCACATCTCAGATTGTCTAACAGACATTTCTTCCTGGATGATGGACCATCACCTTCAACTCAACCTTGCCAAGACAGAACTGCTTGTGGTTTCAGCAAACCCATCATTTCATCACAATTTCACCATCAAGTTAGGCACATCAACCATAACTCCTTCAAAAACAGCCAGAAACCTTGGAGTTATTATTGATGATCAGCTGACTTTCTCAGACCACATTGCTAAAACTGTCCGATCCTGCAGATTTGCTTTATTAAACATCAAGAAGAGCAAACCCTTTCTTTGGGAACATGCTACACAACTCCTTGTTCAAGCTCTTGTTCTGTCCAGGCTGGACTATTGCAATGCCCTCTTGGCAGGTCTTCCAGCCAATTCTATCAAACCTTTACAATTAATTCAGAACGCAGCAGCAAGATTAATTTTTAATGAGCCAAAAAAAATACACGTCACACCTCTGTTTATCAATTTGCACTGGCTTCCAATAGCTGCTCGCATAAAATTCAAGGCATTGATGTTTGCCTACAAAACTACCACTGGCTCTGCACCCATTTACCTAAATTTGTTACTTCAGACTTATGTGCCCTCTAGAAGCTTGCGTTCTGCAAGTGAACGTCACTTGATTGTGCCATCCCAAAGAAGCACAAAGTCTCTTTTACGGACCTTTAAATTAAATGTTCCTTCCTGGAGGAATGACCTCCCCAACTCAATCCGGACAGCTGAGTCCTTAGCCATCTTCAAGAATCAGCTTAAAACACATCTCTTCCATCTTTATTTGACCCTCTAACTTTAACACTCACTATTCTAATTCTATTCTTTAAAAATCTAACTACCTTTCTAATCTTTTTGTATTCGATTTTCTTTGCATTTATTATGTAATTACGTGTGTGTGTGTGAGTGTGTTTATATATATATATATATATATATATATAGACCTCTAACACTAGCTTGCTCTATTCTTTTTTTATTCTATCTGTTTTCTTTATATTATATTATTTAAAATTCCAATGCTAGGTGTACTGTGTTAACCTAACTGAGACTTGTTATAGCACTTATATATCATTGCTCTTTTTGTTATTTTTGATTGCTTCCACTGTCCTCATTTGTAAGTCACTTTATATAAAAGTGTCTGTTAAATGAACAAATGTAAATGTAAATGAAATGTAATGCATATCGTTTTCTTATTATATAGTTTTCTTATTAAATTATAATATGAATAAAATTGTTAATATTTTACGTTATAGTCACGTTACGTTTGTTTGACTTTTTTGTTTACGTTTTTTATAATTCTATATTTTAATTTTGAAGATTTTATGAAGAAAAAAAAAAAGCCGGCCTTCGGTTAATATGCCAGTATTGTATGCATCCTAAATGCATTTAATTAATATTTTCACACTTTTAATGATAATGTTACAGCTTTATTGAGTCACTGATGACTTGCTTGAAATAATGCCGCAGACTGAAGTGTGTTTTGATGCTTTGGATGAGTTTGAGTCACACACACACACACACACACACACACACACACATATACTTGTCATTAGAGCACTAATCTACTGTTGCTCTGTGGGTGTGAGCGCAGAAATGTCTCTGTAATCTGCGGCAGCTCTGAACAGGCTCAGGCCGAACTGAACCGGTCTGTCTCTCGGCTTACACAGGTTCGATCCTCCCGTGAGCAGCTTTAGCAGCACCTGACCTCAGATCCTCACAAAGCCCGGCGGGAACGCCAGCAGATTAAACACGATCCCAGGTCAGGCTGCCTGAGCTCAGAGCTCAGAGTCAGTTCTCTCCAATTCATTCATACAATACATATTCATACAGAAAACATTTGGTGCTGATCGCACGTTCACAGTCAATTTAAATGAGTGCTCTATGAGTCAGTGCAGATGAGATGAATGCATGTGGATTGTGAGGAGATTTGTGATGCAGATGAGCCGATAAGAGCTTGCTCCGACACGATGCAAGTGAGGTGATTTAAATGTCTGCTTTATGAGCCCTCATACAAAATAAATTAAAAATGAATAACTAAAGCAGAAAAATATCCCTAATGTAGATCAACAAGACCTAATTCACAACTATTAATAATAATAATAATGACATATTTAGCAGCATTTAATCTGTACAGAAATATATCTTCTGTGACTGGCATACATAACCAAAAATTAATAACTAAAACAGAGCTACAGAGTAAATCCCTCACCAAGAAATGTCTCAATTCACTCCAAAACACAAACAAAATAAATATATAGATTTTTTTATGTTATCATTTACTAATACTATTAATACTAATAATCATAATTATTATTAATTATTAATTAGTAGTAGTACTAGTAATAACAACAATAACAGAAATGTTTTATTATTATTAACTAATTCATAATGTGCACATTCTGCTAATTATTTGATTTTCTTTCCCTTATATTTTAATATTATACATAAAGCATGTGTTTTTCATGTACTGTAGCAGTGGAAAAGTGCGAAAATAATATGACAACACAAGACATCTTAACGGCCCTAAGAATAGGCTGTGTATACGCTCTTATTTTGTTCTTCCCGTCATTCCCAGACAGTTCTCCTGACAGCTTCAGCCTCACATTTTCAGCAGCACAGGTGTTCAGTGTATGTCGGACACACAGGACTGAATCATCATCATCATCATCATCATCACGTCACACAGTAGCAGAGAGGAGGAAGAAACCAGAAAGTCCAACAACTCCTGAAATATTTCTGTGTTTCACATTCTGCTCTCGCTCATCTAGATGGTCCTTCCCATACATACAAATGACTTCCAGACTGCATTACAACTTGTGTGTGTTTGTGTGTGTGTGTGTGTGTGTGTGTGTGTGTGTGTCGCTGATCAATCTGATAGTTATGAAAGGCAGAAAACTCATATTGTGTTTTTAATACAAGTTCTAATTTTAAAACACGCATTGTATGTGCTCTCATGCTGTGCATATAGACACCGGCTCAACTCATATTGCACTTTTCCAAAGACGTACAGAGGAAAAATAAGAAGTAAACACGTGTGTGTGTGTGTGTGTGTGTGTGTGTGTGTGTCCAATCAGATTGACTGCAGTAGGAAATTCATATTGTGCTTTTAATACATGCTCTCTGTTTTATCCAGCTTTAATGTTGAGCATTTAGATCCCAGACTGACCTGTAATGCCCTTTTTTACAGAGTTAGGAAATAAGCTCCTTTAGTTTGTGTGCGTGTGTGTGTGTGTGTGTGTGTGTGTGTGTGTGTGTGTGTGTGTGTGTTTGATCCTGGCAGACAGACAGCACTGATAAAGCAGCGGATGATCTGTTCGTCCGTCTCTTGTTCAGCTTCATCACACTGGGCTCAAGGAAGGTCACGTTCATCTTTAAACATCACATCCTGTTAAACACTGATTCTCCATTAAAGTCCCGTCAGACACACACCAGCCGGCGCGTGCCAAACCACAGCAGTCCATCTCTGATAGGAAAACACTGTCGATCGAGCTGTGTGTCGAGGAGAAATGAGCTGCTACATCTCAAACCCATCAGACTGACTAGTCTAAACTTAACATCCTAGCAACTGCATAGCAACAGCCTGCATTAAAAAAATTAAATTAAATTAAAACAAGAAAGTATGGCTGGCTTCATCCAAACACAGAAACATAAGCAAAATATTTCAAATCTACTCCGCTAGTAAAAAAAAACTGATTTGATCTTTTAAAGTCAGAGAAGAAAATAAAAAAATGGGGAATTTGTACATATTTCTGTTTGCTTGTTTGTATGGTTGATGAATTGTAAACCATTTACACCATTTATTTGCCAGTGCACACATTAGCTTAGTATTACTGCTTGAACATGCTCTTATTCTCTATAGTAGGATGTGTTTAGGCAACTATAAACACATAAAGCAGCTCTCAGCATCGTTAAACGATTTGTTTATCAGTTAATAATTTATAATACTGAACAGCAGCAGCATATAAAACAAGTCACAAAAGTGCTGCTGCGCTCGTGAGCATCAGCGAAGGTTTTAAACACATCTGTGAATGTCAAACTGTAAACTCAAGTCATTTGCATTTGTATGGTCACTTAATGCAGCCGTGTATGAAGGATCAGAAAAACATATTTTGTGAATTCATTTTGAATCTCATCAGCCTCTTCACAATACGGCCTTGGTTTTAAATTGTGATTCATGAAGATACAGTCATATTTAATAAATATCAGTCAATCAAGCATTCGTATCAGAAGAAGTATAACTAAAACATTGTTGCAGCAGTGTATTTTGGGTTTGCTGAGACATTATTGATCACTGAGAGTTTGTGTGAACAAAAGACTAAATATTTATATATATATATATAGTCTCTCTTTTCTCTCAATTCTGACTTTTTTTTTCCACTGAATTGCAATTATGAGTTATTTTTATTTTAGCTTTTATGCTTGTTTTAAGGTGCCTCCTTTTGAAGCTTTGGCCTCAATATAATTGCTCGGTGAAAGAGCAGCAAGGACATTCTTCACAATTTCTCCTTTTGCAATCCTAGTATCAAAGAAAGTCCTACAGGTCTAGACTAACATCATTTGATCCTGATTGCAATTTCCATTTGAGAAGCTTTTCAAGCACGACAGAAAATAGATGCATATAGAAGTGTATAAACACATTTCTATCTATGCATTCAGCAGATGCTTGTATAGACTTATCAACGATAAGGCAGCATACAATATTATATTTAACAGTGATGGAGGAATTAATCAATCTGTTCTCTTCATTGCTTTATTTAATTAAATTGCCCGTATTCTCAATGATAACCTTGTAATGTTGATCTAGTCGGGCCGCAGCTCTCCAGACTCATCAACATCTCTTTCTTCAGAACAACAGCGGCTCAGTTTGTTGCAGGTCGTTTATTGATTGTGAAGGGCATCAATAGTTTAAACATCAAACCCATTTCCCCTCAGTAAAGCACACTCTGTACCCGTAATGTACACTGAGCTTTGGTTTCTAACACAGCGCTAGGAATCTATTCTTAACGCCGGATCAGGTCGGGGATCGATCCATCACTGTTATTAATAAGTCAAACTCTGCTCTGGAGCACACAACAATAATAATCTTCCAGAACGACTGCTTTTCTGTGCACAACGTCTACTGAACAGCGAAAGCAGATCCACTGATTTACACTCATCACATTCTTAGCATCTGGAAGAACTTTTCTGATTGCTATGTACAGTATGAGACGTTTTCTGACAAACATAACACACTGATTATTAAGAAAGAGTTAGCACTTGTGTGATGTTGTCATGCTCGCTTGAACTAAACTTGAGTTCAATTTACTGAAAATTGACACATTTGTCATTAATTGTAAAAAATTAATGGATTTTATGATGCATATACACTGCTGTTTAGAAATGGTAATGTTTTTTAAGAGAAGTCTCTTCTGCTCACTGAGGCTGCATCTATTTGATTAAAAACAGTAAAAATTATGAAATATTATTATGATTTAAAATATCATTTTTTTTATGTGAATCTATGTTAAAATGTAATTTATTTCTGTGATGTGCAGCTGTATTTTCAGCATCATTACTCCAGTCTTCAGTGTCACATGATCTTCAGAAATCAATATGATGATTTACTGCTCAAGAAACATTTCTGATTATTATCAACATTTAATTGTCAGAGTTATTTGATGTTATAACATTATAAATGTATTTACGGTCTTTTTTTATCAATTTAATGTGTCCTTGCTGAATAAAAGTATTAATTTATTAATGTATTTCTTATATCATTTAGTATACAGGCTTTATATTTATCATTTCAATTGTTTATGTTGACTATTACCTCATAAACTGAATTCAGTGTTATTATTGCTAACTTAAACTGATTAAAGATATTACATTTTAAATAAATATTTAAAATAAATGTTCATTTTAAATAAATGAACTAAAATGTCTAATTACTAATATTATTAGTAAAAGAAAAAAAAAAAAAAACTGAAAAAATGAAAAAATAAAAAACTATAAAATAAATAAAATAAAAATAAAATAAATAACAAACAAACAAACCTAAATCTTAATATTTAAAAATAATAAAAACTAAAAGAAATGGCACACAACAACAACAACAACAACAACAAAAATTAACCTAAAATTAAAGTGAAACCTGAACATATACAAATAAAACCTATTAAAAAATATATATATATTAAATAACACTGGTTCAAACTAAATCATACACATGGAGTAGATCTTAAAATTATCTTCACCGAGTGGGAGCTATTTCTAGTAACACTGGAAAATAATAACTACATTTTTCCAGTTCTCGGTGAATTATATATGGCATCTATACGTTTTACACCATCATATACACAAGTTCTGTATTGAGGCAATATCAACGGTTCAGTTCAAGTGAATGCAAGCCAACCAGACAGATTCAGATTCACACTAGAAACACATTACAGATGAAGCGTCTTCAGCAGCAGTCATGAAGATCTCTAACACACGTCACATCCAACACACACTTCATCAAGTCTACTTGACCTCTGATGGGTCAAAAAAGCTGTTGCTCAACAACCATCAAGTGCATGCTGGGAAGGCTAAGGGTCACATGACCTGACAGGGTCAGCAGCAGAGCAGCCGCAGGCCACTGCTGATCTGAGAGCAGCTGTGCTTCTCAAGACTGGACACCTACAGCTTACAAACGTGACCTAAAACTAGTTTATTCAAAAGATAAGAAGCACAGCTGCTCTCGTTGATGCAAAAACACAGAGTCATGGGTAATAATGAGGCCAAGAACAAAACTAGATCCTTACCTAATAATACAATTAGTAGCTGACCGATAATGGCATTTGCTTTTGAAAATGCTACGCTTGTGAAAAAGAAGTGAAGTTTTAGTGAATGTGCACGTGTAGTGTACTTCAAATCTTAAAAAGTGTATTTTTAATAAACTGTGCTCGCTGAAAGTGTAGTATTAATGAAAGGCCACTTAAGTCACTTAAAGAGAGACACTTTTATGACTAAACACACTTTTGTATACACTTAAAAAGTGCATTTTTGTAATAATGTACATTTTTTGAAAACTTTAAAATACACTTTAAATCATTGCGATTTAAAAGGAATGTGTTAATGTGTTGTCTCACAATACTTAAGCACATGTTTTGCCATTTTAACTGTAGTGTGTTATACAATGTTACATTTAAAGTAAATATATGTTAATTATATGCTAAACTGCACCTTTCAACAGGAATTATATCAAAGTATAGTTTACCTTAAACGCCTGTCAGTACATTCAGCAGTACTTTAATATATTTTCAAAAGACAATGTAAAGCTAGTCAAATCCTACCTCAGTGGGTCAAAAACTCTTTAAGGTTGAACTAATTGCATTTAATGTAAACCCAAACTACTGTATAATACATTTTCATTTAATTGCAATTAACAGTTCACACTTAAGTATATCATTTCTGCACTAAAAGCATGCTAAAGTGCCCTTCTTTTTACAAGCGTGTTCATGCGATCGTAGGCTGTGTTCGCTCATGCAAGCGTTTAAGAGCGAGTGGATTATTATTATGGGTCATTTGCAAAGGTGAAGGTTAAATTTGGTCAAGGCCTCAAATGACAACAACATGACCTCACAAAAAAAAGGAAAGAAAAGAAACAGGAGGAACATGAGGCGGGTGCGAATGAAGAGAAAAGCATGATAGCGGTGCAAATATAAAGAGGAAAATACCTGGACGAAATATCGACACGAGCGCTCCCTTTTCTGCAGCTGAAACCCAAAGAGAAGTGCTTTAGTATCAAGCAGAAAATACAAAGTCTGAAGGTCTTTCACACCGAACACAATGAAGCGTAGATGCTGCGAGGCTAACACTGTATCTGTATTACTTCATCTTTTATTTAATTACTGCACACAACTTGTTGAATCTACAAACGATTGTTGTGAAGAGCTCCAGAGGAATCCACTAAAAACGGCATTGGTGTTTAGTGTGAAAGAGCCTTTGGAAGAGCATAAATCACATCCCACTGAACCCGGAGGAAACGAAAGAGACTGAACAGAAACTTCAGCATGTCAGAAGTGCCCTGCTCAAAAGAGAGACGGCCGCTGAAAGAGAAAGGAACTGGAAGGACATTATATGATTAATTCAACAGCATAATAACATTCAAGAGTCAAAATACAGGTAAAAATCAATAATTCTTTCATTGTGGGATCAGTTGTTGGTTATAGTTGACACCAAATTACTTCCATACACTCTCAGGAGTGAATCTTAGTACCTCCAGTGGAAATATTTGTACTTTAATGGTACATAGTTGGACATTTTGTAAAAGCGGCGTCCCAGTGACAGCTTTTGTGCCTTATTTTGTTTTCTGAGCGTGGTTCAGTGTTGATAGTTATAATGGTTTCTACTTCTGTAACTTCACAGCTGACAGATCAGGTGCTGATTGAGTTTCAATAACATCAGAAAAGGGTTCATTTGAGTTCTGCGTGGCTATAATGGTCATAATGAAAGATATGATGGATCATTTAACTCAGAGCTTGGAAATAAATGGAAAGGAAACAGGAACGTTCAAACTGAGTTCAAGAGTTTTCCTGGACAAACACCTCATGAGTTCTGAATGAGGGGAAAACTATTGTTTTTATAAATATGATTACGTAAAGGCTGTGACTTGTGATTGGTTTTATCATGTTTCATAACCACATAATGTGATGTGGATAACATATGATTGTATCATGTCTGGGTATAGTGTTGCAGAAAATAATACAAAGCACACTAATAATGAAAATGATATCAAAATTACTAAAACTAAAATTACAATCAAAACTGAAAGTATAAAAATATAATACACATTATGATAGTATGTAAATAATAGTAAAACATCAATGATTCAACACTGAAAAGGTATTGACATTTGCATGTAATGAACTATTTATAATAATAGATTAATCAATTATTTTTAGACTGAAGTAAAAAATTTAAACACAACATAGTACCGTAATAAACTTAAGCTATTTCAAGATATTAATTCATACTTTAATAGTATATTAATGATAATAAGAAAGATCAAAAAGAATAGTAGCATTGCATGTACTCAAACTCAAAACTTCTCATTTTTGCCAGGACAACCAAATGAAATATATTGATGTTGAAGTATTAAAATGACTAAAACTTAAACTGAAATATAAAAATAAATGGATGCTAAAAAGACAAAATCATGCAAAGAAATTTATAAAACTTTAACTTCATAATATCAATAAACTCTATGATAGTATAATATGTATAATATGATAAATAAGAACAGTTGCATTAATTAAAACTGCACAATTTAACCCAATATTTGTGTGTGCAATGATCATTATTTGTTCAATATTTCGCTCAAGAGCCGTGATGAAGCACATCACTCGTGAGGATGAGCTGAAGATGTAGACGCCTCACACAGAGCTGACAGGTTTTAAGCAGTCGAAGCTCAAAGCAACCTGAGTTTAAAATTACCGCTTCGATCAATTATCATGAAGAGTGTGACGGCCTCGTCAGAAAGTGTGAGCGCTGATCAACGTGAAGTCTGCAGAACTGTAGGTGGAAACCAAGTGTGAATATCTCAGGAGACGCGTGGAAACAGGTGTTTGTGCTCCACACACAGAAAAATGACATTCCTCAAAGCCAAGTTAATTAATCTTGAGCGGTTCTGTGTCACCAGAAGAACGAAGATGATGGCTTTGATTAAACTGATTCACGTTTACTTTGAATGCAGTGTAAGCCCCGGATAAAAGTGACTGCTGAACACCTAGATTTTAATTAGGAATATATTACTCCACAGAAACCATTTAAAATAAAATAAAAATGCACTTTGATTACACAAGAAATGGTCATTCATTAAAGGGGGTTTGACATTTTACTTCAAATATATTATATTTAGATTTTCTGATTTTCTGATGAAGTAAATTAATAACATCTATCATTTATCGTCTTGCAACTAAAAGAAAAACAACATTAAAAAATACAAAACAAAGAAACAATCAATCAATCAATTATTTTTTTTGTAAATGAATCATGAATGAAGAACTATAAAACTAAAAAATAATAAGTATTTAATTTAAATGAAATATTTTAAGCACATAACAAAATTACTAAGAAGTTTTATATAAAAACTGAAAAGATAAACATAAACACTCATTAAAATGTTAATAAATACTATTACAGTTTATAAATAATACCTCATTAAATTAATCAACAGCCTAAACGTTGCAGTTCCTAACAAAGTTATTGGCCAACTATTTTATTTTCTCTCCAAAGCCAAGTTTTACTGGCACTCAGTTTCTTGTATTGTTCATTTTGGACCCTGTGTGTAATATTAATACACACATAGTGTCTGAACGAATGGTCTTTGTTCTCTGCGTGTCTGAACACAAACTACACGCACGTCACAAACTCAAACAGCGTCAAAGCGAATCTCTTTAACTCCGTGGAAACTTTAATAACGCTGAAGATTATTCACGCCGCATAAAGTCCTCGGAGCGATAGGAGCCTCAGGACGGCGAGAGCTTCTCTTCACCAAACTCAAACCTATTTTTAAACAGAAGGCTGACTGTAGGGAGAAACACAGGGGATCATTAAAAAAAAACACCCACTGCTCTCCTCCTCCTGCTGCTCTCCACACCGACTGCATCAAAGAGGACGCTTTATCTGTCCGCTTCTCTTCTGGTCAAGTCAAACAGTAATAATAATAATAATAATAAGTAGGGCTGTCGATTTAATGAAATAATATCGTGTGATTAATTAGGGTAAAACCCATCCCACCCAGATCTGTCCATCGTCTTACACTGATGCACTCACTGATGAACATGATGCAGGACGACTGAATCTGTGATGTAGCGTATTACAATGTAGTTATATGATCTGAAATTCAAGATATGAGGGCAGAAAACACCCCTGTATGAGGTTTTGCCTTATATTTATATCATATGACACAGTTTAGCATGAGTGTGAGTGCTGTTTTTCCCAAATAGTTGCAAATGTGATATTGATTTGATAATTAAATGAACAAGAAGTTAATATTGTGTTTCATTTTAGACACAGTATTGTCTATGTTTGTGTAATTCCACCAAACAAGGCTGTGTTATTTTCTCCTACAACCGTATCGTCTTTGAAATTATCTCCAATACCGTTATGGTCTCTGTTATTATCTCCTATATTAGTATAATCTCTGTTATCATCTTCAATACGGTTATCTTCTCTGTTATTGTCTCCAATATGGTTATTGTACAGTGATTTTAGTCATTTGTGAATAGGGATCATTTTGACTTTATTGACGTCTAAATACGAAACTTTTCAAAAATGCAAAGGAAAAGAAAAAATAAATAAACTTTTCAGGTTTTAGTACATTGTTGTCATTGTAAAAGTTCCCCTAGTCACTGCACTCTTGTGCAAAAGAAGTATACTTTAGCATACTTATCATAGAAACATTACACTTTGTGTGAACGTATAAATTAAAATGCGGTATGAATTGTTTTTTTTCAATAACATATACTGTTGTCAAAAGTACTGCTGAAAAAGAAAAGTCCGGTGCGCCTGAGATTATCTGTGTAACGCATGAACAATCAGACGCTCATTATCACACGATACACACTTAACAGATTGATCAGATTGGTTCTGCACTTTCTCTGCTCTCTTTCTTCTCACATCACTGAATCATTTCAACTCGATCGATATGTCATGTCCCTTTATTTATTTAACTGGTAAGCTGCAGGGTAATGAGCTTTGTGCCAGGTCCCAATCACCCAGTCAGGGTTTATTTTGTGAAAATAACCGGCTGACTGTACATCCATTACAGCTTCCTCTTTGTTTGTCCCTGAAATAATCAGTCCGGGATGTTCTGACCTCATTTTACACTCATTTCTGTGCAAGCATTTGCAGAAGCTGAGCAACCATTATACTGAAAGGTGGTGTGATCGAGTATGAATGATTTCAGATTGCACAATGTTATCCCTCAGCTCTACACAACTGTAAAGACCTTGTCTCAGACGGCCAGTGGGACAATACCACACAGAGTCCTCTGCACAATCTGACTTTGCTGCAGCCTGGAATTGAACTGATGAGCCTGGTTTTCCCAAGGTTTTTCTCCATTCTGTCACCCATTAAGTTTTGGCTCCTTGTCGTCTCTTTCTTGCTTAGTTGGAGACACTTAATATCCAGCGATACCGTCGATTTGATCGCACAGATACTATTAAAACTGAACTGAGCTGGACGATGACATCACTGAACTCAATGATGAATCGCCTTTAACTGAAAATTAAGTGTTTACTATTGTCCTTTAGCATTATTGACACACTATTTTCCTATTTAATACTAATATTAAAGTTACTTTGACACAATCTGTATCGTTAAAAGCACTTAATAAATAAAGGTGACTTTGACTTGAATTTAATGACTTATTAAGATATTATAAACACCAACATCATGATCCTCTGTAAAGCTGCTCTGAAACAGTGTTTATAGCGCTATACTAAAACATTTGACTTGAGATACTGTGTATTAGAGTTGTATGTCAGACGCAGTACCTTATTCAGGCTCCGGGCGGCGCTGTCCTTTCCTCCGGGGGTGAGATTCCTGAGCTGGACGTCCAGCAGGTCGATCAGGTGACCCATGGCCCGGACCGTGTAGGTGATGTCACCCGCGTGGATGTGACCCTTGGTCTGTTCGGAAAGCTCACGGGAGATTATGGCCGCAGGTTCACCCGCTCGGATCTACAACACACACACACACACCGGCATAAGGGAATGTGTTTAACATTGAAAATACACACACCACCTTTATCTAAACATTTGTCCTCAATAAATATGAAGTCTTTTGTTATGTTGTTCATTTACGTGAACGCTCTGAATGAAGTGATTGAGTGAAGCTGATTTTCTGCAGGTGTGTGTTTGTGGGTGGATGACGGTCAGCAGCACTTGTGTTGGGATAGGTGTTAATGTTCCTGCAGCGCGTGATGATAAACAACACAAGGTCATCACGGGTTTGAGTCCCAGTCAATGCAAGGAAGACAATTTGAATGCTAATAATTTATCAGCTTTAAAAAGAGGATTTCCAGTCCTGGATTCATGATCCTGGTGCATCAATCCATACAGACAGGGCGTTTCAAAAAGTCAACACACGCCATTAATCTATTTCAGAGTGACAGTATGAGATTAATATCATATTTCTGATCAAAACTCACTTAGAGTTTTCATAATAACATTATGTTGTGACCTAATAGAGATTTTCAATAAAATATAATGACACATCAATGTATTATGTGTAGCTTTTTATAGTAAACTAAACACTGGTTTATCGTTTCTCATGTGAACATCTTTTATTCTAATTTAAAAAAGACACAAAATGGATGAAAAACACATGTAAACCATATTCTATCATAATCTTATATTTATTAGCTTCATGTTTCATCTGTCAGAAAGGAGAAATTTACCATCACTGAAGGTGGGAATATTGATTGATGGATCTCCAGAGAATCGTATATATACAGTACAGACCAAAAGTTTGGACACACCTTCTCATTCAAAGAGTTTTCTTTATTTTCATGACTATGAAAATTGTAGAGTCACACTGAAGGCATCAAGGGCTATTTGACCAAGAAGGAGAGTGATGGGGTGCTGCGCCAGATGACCTGGCCTCCACAGTCACCGGACCTGAACCCAATCAAGATGGTTTAGGGGTGAGCTGGACCGCAGACAGAAGGCAAAAGGGCCAACAAGTGCTAAGCATCTCTCGGGGAACTCCTTCAAGACTGTTGGAAGACCATTTCAGGTGACTACCTCTTGAAGCTCATCAAGAGAATGCCAAGAGTGTGCAAAGCAGTAATCAAAGCAGAAGGTGGCTACTTTGAAGAACCTACAATATGACATATTTTCAGTTGTTTCACACTTTTTTGTTATGTATATAATTCCATATATAATTCCACATGTGTTAATTCATAGTTTTGATGCCTTCAGTGTGAATCTACAATTTTCATAGTCATGAAAATAAAGAAAACTCTTTGAATGAGAAGGTGTGTCTAAACTTTTGGTCTGTACTGTATATATATTATTTGTTATTGATTGATGGAACTGCAGAGAATCGTATACACTGTACACACACACACACACACATATATATACTGTACATATAATTAAACATTTGGTAATATGGTTGGCGCATGCACATGGTTCACACGATGGCCATATTTTGCATGGCTCATTCTCTGTAGATCAGATCCTCCTCCTGTGTTTGTGTTTGTCTGCTAGAGGCAGCTGAAGATGTGAGAAGCGAACAACTCTTGACTTGACTCAGACAGTGAAGCTTTGTTCTTTCAAGTTGTGGTGAAAACACGAGCACAGACAAGAGCCACGCTCACTCGTGTTGAGTTTAATCACAACACTCCTCCAGCTAAAGGAAGAGATGTGTTTATTTGCTAATGAGACGCAACTAAAGATGTTGTCTCTTCTGGGGTGCCTGCTGGGTCCACACACACACACACACACGCACGCACGCACGCACACACACACACACACACACACACACACACACACACACACACACACAGACACAGACTGCAGACACATTTGTAAAACTGTAGGATTGATTAGAGCTACTCATTCAGCCCAGTGTAATTTTAGTATTATATTATATTATATTATATTATATTATATTATATTATATTATATTATATTATATTATATTATATTATATTATATTATATTATATTATATTATATTATATTATAATTATATTATATTATATTATATTATAATTATTAGTAATTTTATGTGCCATTTTTTTATCTAATATTTATATTTTATTTCAGCTTTAATTCATTTACTTAAAACATATTTAATATTTAATTTTTAATTTGCTCAGCACATGCTCAGTGAAAAGGAAAAATTTTACAAATTTACACAAAAGTAAGCACGTTGCACTTTTAGGGCCTTTGAATAAAAGCAATGTGAAATTTATTTGTATGATTATGTCTGTAACTTGTTAGTTATCATTTTTGAGCAGATGTCCCAAATTATTTTCCAATTACAAACTTCTTCAATATTTGGCAAAAACCTTTTTTTAGAACATTTCCAATTAACAATAACATCATTGGCTTAACCAATCAAATGAAAGATCCAACTGTTGTATAATGAGTGAACATGGCATGCTAAATGTACACTTCCCCACTTTGTGTGTGTGTGTGTGTGTGTGTGTGTGTGTGTGTGTGTGTGTGTGTGTGTGTGTGTGTGTGTGTGTGTGTGTGTGTGTGTGTGTGTGTGTGTGTGTGTGTGTGTGTGTTTCTCAAACCTTCTGGTTGATGATGTTGACCCATGTGGAGGAGCAGTTGCTGAGGTCGGGCCCCTGCTGGTCCCACAGTCCCTCGGGCCCCTGACAGGAGAACACAGCCATCCCTGTACACAGAAAGCAGACGTTACTGTGTGTTCATATCACACAGTAAACACACACACACACACACACACATATCAACATCCTTCACTGCTGCTTCCACAGATGACAAGAAACACTTTCAAACGTCTGTGATCATAAAAGAATGTGTAATTACTGCCTCTGATGGAGATAAAATCACTGCAGTGTGTGTGTGAGAGAGAGACAGCTCTAACTACAGCCAGATGCAGAGATGTGTGTGTTCATTCCCTGGAGAGCACTGGTAAAGGTCAATTAAAGCACGTGGAGAGAGACGACAGAATTCTCAGCTCTAATTAGAAGGACAGAAGAGGGAAAAAATGTTATATTGTTCCAGTTGGGTGACTGTATCGGCACTCAGGTGAGATCACTGACACACACACACACACACACTCTCTCTCTCTCTTCAGATGTACTGTCAGCACACACACACACACACAACAGCAGTGTTATAAAAGATTATGTTCAATAAACACATGCATTACTAACATTAATAACAATCAATTCATGTAAAACACTGTCTCAACTAAATAATATAGTCTAAAAGTCCACATGTGGGGAAATATTTGTAATAAAAATAATTTATTAACTGTATCCTTGCAAGTGTTCTTTAAAACGTCTTGGTTACATACGTAACCCTCGTTCCCTGATGGAGGGAACAGAGACATTATGTCGAACGACATATGGGGTCTCACTTGAGAGGCCAATCATCTCTGAGTTTAAGGATTAAGAGAAAACGCCAATGAAAATTGGCTAGTGGATTTAACATACCTGAGCCACTCCCCGTGCCAACGGGTATAAATAGGCGACAGGTGCATCCACTCAGTAGGTTTTACGTTGAGGAGCCGAGAACGTGTCCCGGCAACAGCGAACGGTTCAAGGTTGTGGCATGGGGACATAACGTCTCCGTTCCCTCCATCAGGGAATAAGGGTTATGTACGTAACTGAGACATTTCCTATCTGTCGGTCACTACGAGTTATGTCAAATGACATATGGGGTCCTATGGAAAACGCCACAACCTGAACACCGTCACAACCCTGTGGTGCTGCAATTGTCGGCAAGCCGTGCCGTGCCACAAAAGCTACGCTTAAGGTCGTAACCTTCCCAAAGCCCCAGCTCAAATTCACTGACCTTGGTACCAAGTGGCCAAGGGTGAGAACATCGCTGCTGGAGAAGGCCACGCTGCTGTTACGCCCACACAAAGTTAGTGGAAGGGATTTCAACCTTCGGAGAAAGATTGCTTAAAATCTTCCCTATTTGTTCTTACAGCTTGGCAAGACAATGGGGAAGCGAGCCTTAGGAAAAGGTCGCTACGGAGACCACATCCTACCTGTAGGGAGGTGACGTGGAGATACTGATATGGACTGGCCCAGGGGGCAGTACTACATATGGAAAGGGTCTCTGAGGCAGGTCCTACCTTGGAGTAGGGATGGAACAGCTTCCAGAAGAGACTGACAGAGCGGGTCTGTCAAGGGAAGACACGGGTTTGCCAAGAGGGAAACCTTACCGTGGAAGAATACACATATGGTATTGCCTATAGGGAATCAAGCCATATGGACACCTAGCCCAGTACAGGGGCTGACCGGAGCTCCGACATGCTAATACCAGTACTGGGCCTGGCGACAGACTGCTCCGCCAGGTCTGACTGCCGAGGGTGCTGGAGGATGCTCCAGCAGGGTACGCCAACTGGGGAACTCTACTGGGAGAAGAATGGCATTCGCATCCCCGTGTGGGGGGGAATGGCGCAGCAAGCGTGACCCCCAGGCAGCCCTTCCCGCCAATTACCTGTTACCCAACACACGAGAAGAAACTGGCTCTAAACGAAGGTTGTAATACCTTGCGAAGGTGTTAGGTGTCGCCCAGCCCGCAGCTCGACAGATGTCTGCCAGAGAGGCGCCATGCGCCAGCGCATAGTGGGAGGCCAACCCCCAGGGGGCATGGCTCGCCTTGGGAATGGTATGCCAAGGAGGAGGCATCCACTATCCAGTGGGCCAACCTCTGCTTGGAGACAGCCTTCCCCTTCTGCTGACCTCCAAAGCAGACCAGGAGCTGCTCAGAGCTTCTGAAGCTCTGGGTGCGGTCCACGTATATGCGAAGCGCTCTTACGGGACACAGCAACGGCTAGGCTGGATCTGCCTCCTACAGGGGAAGCGCTTGCAGGTTCACCACCAGGGGGGCCTGGAACAGGGAATAGTACAGCTGGCATTGGGAGAACTCGTGGGAAGCAAACAGGTCTACCTGGGCTTCCCCGAATCGACTCCAGATCAGCTGGACCTTCTGGGGATGGAGTCGCCATTCCCCGTGAAAGGTGTGCTGTTGTGAGAGCGCGTCGGCTGCACAATTGAGCTCCCCTGGGATGTGGATAGCGCGCAGCGACTTGAGCTGCGTCTGACTCCAGAGGAGGAGATGGCGGGCGAGTTTCTGCGACATGTTTCTGCTCAAGAAACTTTTCTGATTATTATCAATGTTGAAATCAGTTAATGATAATATATATCAGTTAATAATATTTCTGTGGAAACTGTGATACATTTCATTTTTCAGGATTCACAGATGAATAGATAGCTGAAAAAAAAAACAGAATTTATTTGAAATGTAAATATTTTGTTACATTAAAAATGTCTTTACTGTCACGTTTGATCAGTTTGACACATCTTTGCTAAATAAAAGTATTAATTTCTCAACTTTTTAATTATATTATATAACGGGGTGTTGAAAAATACCCACACGTCATTCAAAAGCTAGTGTTTTTTGATGTTGTTGTTTAGTAAGAGTTTATGAGGATGCGAATGTGTTACTCTGAGAAATGACCAGAGGACAAATCCCAAGAACAAACAACTAATTATGAAGAAGCTGCCAATCACCTGAACCATGGAAACAGATGGGAGGCCTGGAAACGTTTGGATATGAGCCGTGAGAGAAATGAAGGACTTTAAAGAAAGAGAAGCAGAGGAATGAGGGTAAAAGGTGTGTTTGATGCGTGTGCTGTGTTCATGTTATTTGTGCTCACTCTGTGTGTCGCTCGTCTGCTGCACATTCACAAACTCACTAATAACAACAGAGAGAAACACACACCTGGGTTACACAAGCAAGCTGTTAAACATGCAGTGAGCAGGGCTTATTTGATCTGTGGAAACAGAGCAAGGCGTCGCTATGCAGCTGCTAGGATGTTCATGGTTAAGAGTAGATTTCTGAAATCTTACTTGTTAATATCTATCATTTAAAATAGAGGGGTCACATATTCTTATTTTTTTGTTAAATAATAATAATGATTATAAATAATGTAAAAAAAAAAATAAGCGATGATAATAGTAACAATAATAGTTATGTTTGCAAGTCAGACTGGTCATATCAAAATGAACTAATAATCACACCATGAAAATAGTGAATAATTCAGATGATAAAGTCAAGATTGTGAAATGTAACTCAGAATTTAGAGAAAAATAGCCAGAGCTTAAAAAAAAAAAAAATTTAAAAGTGAGCTTTTATTGCTTGTAATTCTGACTTTTTCAACAACAACAAAAAAGTTTGTATTGAATATTTTTTCTCAGAATTCAGATTATTTCCCCCCCTAATTCTGAGTTTGCATCTCTTGTATTTTTAATTAAGTTTATTCTGCGGTGATTATCAAATTCAAAACGTAAAAAAAGTCTGAATTACAAAAATGTACTCAGAAGTCTGACTTTCTTTTTCACTGGTTCTGACTATTTTTCCCTAAAAAGTTTATATCACAAATTTTAACAGAGTTATGAGGAAAAGTCAGAATTGCGAGATGCAACTCAGAATTCTGAGAAAAACTGCCAAAATTGGTTTATTTCTCATAATTATTTTGTAACATTTTTATTTGTAATAGTTGTGTCTTTTTTAAATTTGAGCTTCTATTTAAATATTTTTAACTCATGGCGGAAATATTTGCTTGAATAAAAAACTGAGTATAACTCTAAAAAAATAGATAATATATTAATATTAGTGCTGTCAAACGACTAATCGCGATTCATTGCATTCAAAATAATGAAAATAGACAGCACTATAATTAATAATGAATAAGATATTTCAATACCTATGTGTTTCTTTTGATAAATGAAGGATAATAGTGCTCTGTTCCTGTCCAAGTATTGGAGTAATTAACCAGTGCATCTCTCTGCTGGTGAACATAATCACTACACGGCTGTCTGGACTGCTCTAACGTACCGATGGTTCCCGGTGGGCAGGGCTGCTTGGCCACGAGGCCCTGCCGTGTTTTGGGCCAGGTGATGGAGGAGTTGGTGACAGGGCTGCAGAACTCCATGGCGGTGTTGGGCAGAACGGAGGATGGGTCGGAGCGAGCCGTGACCTCTGGGAGAGCCCCCGGCAGGCGCTCTGTGGTGGTGCTGCGCGGGGGTGCAGGTGTAGTGGAGGGAGATCGGGTGCTGCTGCTCGTGGTGGAGCTGGTGGAGGTGGAGGCGGTCGTGGTGCTGACGGTAACTGGGCGAGTCGTGGTATGTGTCGTCGTCGTGTCCATTAAGACATTTCCTGAGGAGGAGGTTTCTGGAATCAGAAGAAAAATTTGAATTATAAAACGGATAGTTCTGGTCCTTGATTCTGATTGGTTGAGAAAGGTTCAAAGCTGCTGTAAATTCAAAAACAACCAATTTGTTGCAACCACAACCGCTTCTGAGGAACCACATTGCTTGGCAAAAGAATAATTACTGTGTACCAATTCGCATACTATCCGTCCTAAATAGTATTCGAAAACATAATTTGTATGTCCCAAATTGTAGTATGTTGAAAAGAGTATGCCAAAGATCCCCAGATGGTCTATTACTTGAGATTAAAATTTGAAGTTCAGATTGATGCAGACTCTAATGGCTAATATGGCCCACAATGCTTTGTGTGGTGGATGAGGATTTGATTAGAACTACAAACACGCATAAAAAGTGTTTAAAAACTACAAACATGGAGGACAGGCAGAGAAAGGGGTTTGAGTGATGAACAATCAATATCTAACTTGATTAAAAATATTTATTTAATGTTATGCACATTTTATTTAATATGCAGAAGCATTGTGAACATTGTTATAATGATATGTTTAGTCATTAACTTTTAAATGCATCAATATGCAAACATATGAAGAGAGTTCTTGGCATGATAGACCTGCGACTGACAAATCAACATGCCTCTTCATTTCTCTCCAATACGGTAGGAAATGAAATGTAATGAAATGAAATGTGAATTTTGTTAACTGTGATAAAATAATTGGCAGTGCAGTTTAAACAATGACAGAATTCATGTAGCACCAGAGCGCTTGTTAAATATGCAATTAGGACGAAGTAGTATGTCCAAAAGATTGCCTAATATTCTGTTACATACTCAAAAGTATGTACTTTTTCTTCAGAAAAAGAGTACATACTTTTAGGGCATAGTATAAGTAAGCGAACTGGGGTGCAGGAAATGTTTTTATTAATATCATTACATTTTATTTGCTATGTATATGGAATAACTGTTTTATAAAAGCAATAAGCCCTATGAAGTCATGGTTTACAGTGAATTTATAAGGGCTAAGCTCCGAGTCGTGTAAAGCACGGCTTCTTGGGGCTTACTGCTTTATTTTAGAACGCAATAAATTATATTTAATTCAGAAATGATATTTCCTGTAATAATGTAATAATTGTTATATATAGTAACACATTATCTAGCAGCAAATTGCTTAAATAAAAATCAACCAAGCAGCACCCTGCAGAAAACGACTTCATACTGAGGTATAAAATCACACAGTTATATAAAGAACTAGCGGCTCTAATGCAGACATTTCTATTATTTATCTTTATTATCAAGTCTCCTGCTGAATTTCTTCTTAAAGTAAACTCTCATTAAAAAGCACAAGAGTTTGAGTTTAACCTTGGAGGACTCCTTCTCCAGAAGCATCATTAGATGTTCAAGAGTGAAGCAGTGCTGTGCGCAATGATAGGGATTCAAGATTTCTATTTATTATTCTGAGTGCCAGGAGTGCTAGAAACCCTCTTGTTTTTCCCATGATTATGATTACTAGAGGTTCAAAGGCAGAATATGTTTTCGCTGCTTGCTGCTATTAAGGCAGACGTGTTGCATGGTGACTACACCTTCAACTATAAATCTGTAAAATCAATAAACAAGTTTATTTTACTTTATTGTATATATTAACGACAACCTACACTTCACACCTGTACAAATCTAGAAAACAATTCACACCACATATATATATATATATATATATATATATATATATACACATACATACACACACAAACACACACACGCACACACACACACACACTCATATATACATATATATACCAACACACAAGAAACCAAGAAACACTAATAACCCAACTGTTATTTCACTCCAATGCCTACTCATCTATAAACACAGATATTGCTTTACGCAGCTTTAGTGCAATTATTAAACCGATGAAATCAAGCAAGCAAACAGATAAGTAAACATATTATAATTTCATGAAGAATGTCTACTGCCCAATTTATCAATCAAATCAAAAACACAATATGGCTTTTAATGAGTATTCAACCGCAAAAAGCAGGAATTAAACTGCACATCATGCTCCAATGTGCATACATATTCAATATATCCATTCATTTCCAATACACTGAGTGATATATTTCACAGGAATCACATGAATCGTTTGTTTGACAAACTTTTTACTTGCAATAGCATGCACTAATGAACAGATCAGAATAAGAGCAGAAATGTGCATGACGTGAGCAAACAGAGCGGATGATCAGCTGCTGTCAGTTCTCCAAACACAAATAAAGGGCTGAAATGATCTGGCTGCTTCTGTGAGTCTGTGATACTCTGAGCCTCCAAGGAGCTAATGTGCTAATAAACACAGAAACCAGCGAGAGAGAGCAAAACAAAGCAATAAGCCAACACAAGAGACTCGGGAGGAATTATGGGAAAGGCCCATAACCCAGGAAATAACACACACACACACACACACAGACACACACAGGCTTTTGTGCTGTAGGGGGATGTGAGGGTAATAGTTTTGTGTTTGTGTGGGCAGAACATCGACTCTGTCAGTTTAACACACCATTAAGAGACATCAATGATCCCACAATACAGCCATGACTAAAAACTAATTCACCAAATGGTACAGTGATCACGGCTCATGAATAAACATGAATAAACGCTGAAATAAATACATGAATAATCACTAAATCACAGCCCATTAGTGCCATACAGTGTATGCTCAGCAGTGAATGAGTCCAAACAGCTGATAAAAACATCACAATAATTCACAAGTGACCCACACCACTCCAGTCCATCAGTTAACATCTGGAGAAGACAAAAGATGGTGCATAATCTGTGCAGATTTTTCTCCTGATTCAGAACAGACAAATTGTCCACTGGTGCTACTATTAATTATAGACTTGTATTTTATTTAGAAATGTCTTCAAATGTCTTTAATTTGTTTCTTCCAAAAACACTTGTCTTCTCCAGATGTTAACTGATGGACTGGAGTGGTGTGGATTACTTGTGGATTATTGGGATGTTTTTATCAGCTGTTTGATTCTGACGGCACCCATTCACTGCAGAGGATCCACTGGTGAGACAGTGATAGAACGCTACATATCTCTAAACCTGATGAAGAAACAATCTCATCTACTGTACATCTTGGACTTCCTGAGGGTGAGCACGTCTTCATTATAAACTGTTCCTTTAAAGACCATAATTGCTTGAGTGTCTGCTAGCATGCAACCTAGATCGACGTGTTAGTATTCACACCAGTGTTTTTATGTGCTGTAACATAATGAAGTTATTTCACTAACTCAGTTTTGGATTATTAATATTATGTTTATTAACTTCACAACCCTAAGCTTGCACACTATTAATTCTTTGATGAGCAATTAAAAGTTCAGCATCACCTGCTGCAGGAGTTAATTCTCTTTTAAAACTTTAATAAGTCGTGCCCAGAGGGCTTCTATATTTATAAAAGAGAAAATCAACCTGATTATTCATTTTTCTTCCTAATTTTGGCCTCAGCCATTTTATAGATAAGAACAGTGATAGTCCAAAGAGAGGCTAATGGGATCAGGTGTCCATCTGCATGTCTACAACAAGCTGAAAATTTGGTGCACCCACAACCTTTTGTGCTACTAACACAATGCTCTACCACTGAGCCACAGGAACATTTATTTTACACTGATTGAAACCTTATAGGCTATGATACAATACATGAATGAATGAAATAAGCACAGCACGATCACCAATCAAACAGCTGTTGCCGTCTTAAAGACTGCTTAAAGAGTTCTGCATAATGAAAAAGTGTGCCTTGAACCAATTGTGTTCATATGATTACGAAACGTTGTCATTAAAGCTCTCTACTTGTATGATCAATTTATTTTTAGAAATAAATGTTATGCTTTAGAACACTGAATAGGGCAAATAGTCGAAACACAAATATTTGTCCATACTCTGTATCAAATAATTGATAATTATATATGAACACATTATAATTACTACTACTAATAATGCATTTTATGCCAATTAACAAAAAACAGCCACACATGCAGAGTTTGCAAACACACTCATTTCGAGACTCCATAATAAACATTCACAGCGTGTGAATCAATGACAGCCATGAGTGCAGCTTCCAGCAGCTCTGCGTCATTAAACACAAACGCACAGAGATGCTTCATCAGGCGCTGAGGGAGGAAATGCTTAAAACCTCCAGACGAAGCAGAGAGATTCCTCCCAAAACCACCTGACCTCGACCACATGACACCTTAAACACACTTCAGCTCACGCCTGATGTTTCCTCATATCTGCCTCCACTATACACAGCATGTGACCATGCAGCAATCCTCACTGCAAGTTAATGGCTTTTGTTACATTTCAATAATGTTAACTTGTCAAATTTCAACTGATTATGATTTCAATAGTAGAATAAAGATCATGTATAACGGCACACACTGCTGTGAGCATAAAAGTCTGATTTTAATGGAAACCATTTTACTTTACTTCAATAGTGATCATCCAGTACACCCTAGCAACTCCCTTGCAACTACCCAGAACTCCCAGAGCAAGCACCCAGAATAATTATTCAATTCTTCAATCTCACTGCATTTTAAATTAAATGAATGTGGTAAATTGTCAGCCCTTTTTGCTGATTATGTATAATTTGTCTCAGTTCTCAGTAACTTAAACATGATGTTTCCTGTGAAGCAGATGAAGTCGGACAGACCAAAGCAGCACGTGAATCAGCCAATCTGATTAAAGTGTGTGTGGTCTGATCTGATCCATCAAAACCAACTCACTTATCAACCAGTCAATCTGTAAATCTGCCTGTAAAATCCCACACAAGCAAGAAATGCTCTTAAAACATTCAGTCCATTATCGGAGCTGATGGCAGATGTGGCGACACGTCACGTTTTAGCCGCATGCTATTACGCTTAATTTGAGGTGCTCTTCTTGTCATAATTAACTCTCATTTGTCTTCTCAGCACCCAAGAAAACGAAGAGAAGTTTCTCTGGCTGTCGGAAAGTGCTCATTACTTTAAATTGTCTCTCTATCCTGGTGTCTTATCAGAGCGAGTGAGAACTGGCTCGACTCATTCATGTCTGGCAGAAAGATGAAGCATCTCTATCACTGCTCACTCACAGCCATGCTTAATTAAGATTTGGACCCTTTTCACTGTTCCCATCATATTGCAAACACACACACACGTTTGTTTTTGTTGCATTGTTTTAGGTGAATTGTTGAATGCCAGAGTCAGCTCTCTGATTCTTAACACATGGGACAAAACTCACACTTCAACTTGCTGTTAGTTTTTTAAAATAATATATATTGGCACTTCTGTTAAACATGTTTAACAGATCAAATCCAAATTCCTCTGTATGTAACCTTTATTTTTCCACTTCTGCAGCCTGTTCTGTGAGGAGGTCTTGACTCTGTGTGTTTTATTAGACCGAAGGCCAGACAGAGTCAAAAGATCTCCAGTAGTCATAGCACAAGGCCGTGCTCCTCTGAAGTCACAGCTAAACATATTTCACTCTGCATATGGGCCAGATTAGGTCAATTACCGTCTGCCTAAAGAGACCCTGCAGAGCACAGAGCATCCCCCTCCGGCTCCAAACATCACTACGCTCGACGTTCCCTCACATGTTCTGAATATCAGCAAACGCAGAAGCTATAAGGAAGAGAGCTGCTATTCCACACAGCGGGTCAAAACAGGAGATGGGTATCTCACACGAAACCGTCCCTCACTACAGCTCCAGGAGGACATCTCAGACAAGTCAAGTTTCACAGAAGCCTGAAGAAAAACAAGGTCTTGGCTTAATACTGGTCACTGTTTTGAGAATTCATAATTCGCTTTAGTGTGGCACAAAAATAAACATTAATTTCAAGAGAAATGTCATTAGATGTTCATATGGCATGGCAAGGTGATTCTACTATGTGTGATTATTTTGGAGTTTACATTCTACATTCATAATTGTATTATCTAATCTAGAAAAATCTGAGTGATTCTGTTATCCAATGCAGATTTTGAAGAATTATATGTCATTCTGTTATCGGACATTGATTTTGGAGATGTATACCATGTTATCTGATGCTGATCAAGACTTTTTCTTCATGCTGATTCTGTTATCTGGTGTTGAGTTCAGATATTTAATGTTGATTCTGCTAACTAATGCTGATTTTGAAGATTCCACGTGGATTCTGTTATCTGATGCAGATGTATTGTTATCTAATGCTGATTTAGGAGATTCTGGGCTTATATGCTGATTTTTTGGAAGATTATGTTTCAGTTTTGTAATCTGAGGTTGATGATTTTACATTGTCAATTTGAGTTGCAGATCTGAAACTGTCATCAGAATCAGACACTGACTTCATGACCCTTTACTAACTTTGTTCTTTTATGCCGATTTTAGACATTTCAAGGCAAATCTACTATCTGGTGCAGATTCTGAAGTATTTTTAGTTATTCTTTTATCAGCTGCTGATTTTAGAGATCGTATTGTTTGTGTTATCTAATGCTGATTTAGATATACTGCTGGTTTATATTCAATATTCATTCTGTTTTCTGATGCATATTTGTTGCTGTCTGATACTTACTTTGGAGATGTCAAGGTGATTATATGATCTGATGCTGAATATGCACATTTCAATGTGATTTTTTAACCTGATGCTGATTTTGAAGATTCATAATGTTAATGTTATCTAATACTGACTGTGAGGCATTCATGCTGATTTTCTTATCTGATGCCTTTAAAATGTTGAATTCAGGTATTTAATGCTGATTCTGTTAAGTGATGCTGATTTTGAATATTCCCCACTGATACTGTTATCTGATTTGTTGCTGCTGTCTAATATCTGATGCTGAATTTAGTCAGTTCATTGGGATTCTGTTATACAGTATGATACTCATTTGTTGTTGGTGGTGCTGTCCAATGCAGATTTTTAAAGATTCTGTTCCAGTTTTGTGACTTGAAGCTGATGATTTTCACTGATGATTTCATTATTGGACACTGATCTTATGACCCTTTTGATTCTTAACATTTATTTTTGTTCTTAATCTGTAGCACTTTGGGATTCTGTGTGAATATAAAGTGTGTTATAAATAAAATGTATTATTATTATTATTATTATTATTATTATTATTATGACCCTGTATATACTTTGTTATCTGAAGCTCATTTCAGAGATTCCAATATAATGACATTTTTGGAGATGCCACACTGAATCTTTCATTCTGGTATGATTCTGTTATCTGATTTTAGACATTCTAGGGTATTTCTGTTATATCATGCTTATTTTTAGAGATTCCCTGAAGCTACACAGAAATACATGAGACAGAACTGAAAACACACACACACAAGGCCGGTGGAGCAGGGCATGGGGACAGATGTTGTAAGCACAGTGCGTATCTTTCTCTTGACTGCCTCTATAGAGGAACTAAAGCTGGAGAGGTATGCGGGGAGGGGGTGATAAAGTGCGACACACTTGTGCCCTCGAGATTTTCAGCAGTGAGTAATGGAGCTGTGTGCAGTGATAAAACCAGCCTCCAGCCAAACGCTGGGACCTGAGACCTAAAACATATAGAGGGCCTAAAAATAAACGTACAGTGCTGTATGAGATAAACAGGTGAGTCGAGATCCTATCCAATCTATATTTCACCCCAAAATCAACAGAAGCCTATTTCATTTCACAAAATGTATCCCTTTTTCTCAGTAATCTTCCTCATTTGATTTTTTTTTTTGCCAGTAGCTTGTTATATTGCATAAAAAATGAGCATGTATTTAGAGGCCTTGTGCTAAATGGCACACATGATGTGCTTGCGATCTTGTGATGGGCATTGCTGACTGTGAAGACTACTAGACCTAGGGTGGCCCAAATACGTCCTCTTTTCCCCGGACATGTCAGTCCCTGCCGGACAGGTTTTTGTTTGTTTGTCCTAGTCAGACTGTGCATTAGTAGTGGGAACATTTCAGTGACTCTGTCTGAAGATACGCAGAAATTCTAGTAGGTACTAGTGACCGAAAACTCTGTGAAAACTGTAAAATAATTACTTTGCATTTAAATAAGATAATCAGAGATCATGTTTTGCAATTTAGGTTAATTGAGTCATTGAATCATTTACTCAACCAGTTCCATTTACAATACTTATTTATTCAGGAATGAAACAGCAATGAAACCTGAGACCTTTGTTAGGAGGCTAGACTTTTAACTGCAGCACCTTTAGGTCTAAATTGTAACTTACGCAATTTGAATTTCTTGTTTATTGTTGTTGTATAGCAGTATCACACTAGCAAGTGAGTTGTTCTGAATATAGGCATGGCTGTGATTCGGTCACAGGTATTTATAGCTGTGCTGATATTCAGAACAACAACACTGCTGCGTGTCATTTTGCTTGATAATGTCACCAAGGCTAAAACCTTATAGAATCAGAAAAAAATCCTAAAATGTCATGAAGCAGCTTTGCATTTTAGGTGTGTATAGTGCAGAATGTATGCTCACTAGGTCTTGAATCAGCAATAGAACATGATGAACAGAACCCCATCAAAGAGTCACCTTCAGATGAAGGTTAATTCCAGAAGAAACATGCTGCAGGTGTTGTGCGTTGAGAGAGAGAGAGAGAGAGAGAGAGAGAGAGAGCTCACACACACACACACACACACACACACACTCTCTCTCTCTCACACTGCATGTGTGATTTGAGAATGCTTTGAGTGGGTCATTTCCTGACTCTATAAAAGCATGGGAGAGCATCTCATATCAATTAATAAAGGCGACTTCACCTCATGTCCACTCTGCCAGACAGAAACACACAACAGAAACATCCTTTATGCAAGGATGAAAATGCATGTCTGTGACATTAAACTGGATGTGTTATTCAGGTAGAAAGTTATAAACAGTGTAACTAATTTGCTCAGCCAGTTTTTTCTCTAGCTATTGCTCCACGGAAAACTGACTGTAGAAGACAACAGCTCACACTAATGGCAACACTAATACATTTAAATTGTGATACTAGCATATTTGGATGCTGAACACTTTGCAGTGTACATGCTGCCTAATATGAAAGAGAAACCATTTGTGTCAGAAAGCAGTGGTGAAGAGCAGCAGTTAGTGTGCTGCCGGATCATGACAGGCTGAAAGTGTCAGTGTGAAGTGGACACAGCTGTTACCTCTCTGTCAAAACACTTCCATTCAACTGTGCCCAAAACTTCTCTTAAAGATCAAGTACAGCAAAAAAATAAAATGAAAAGCATGCCGTCTAAACCGCTGCTGTCATCAGGGAGACATCGTTGTGACTTTGAACACAGATCTGTCTGTCAATGAAAACAAAGCTTTCATTAAGAGAACACTCTTCTTGTCAGAGCTTGCTAAGACATATCAAATATCACTTCTCACAATTAGAGTTTGAACGCCTTTAGGAGACATTGAACAATATATTTTGATACATATATATCTTTTATATTTTTAAGAATATATTTTAGTGTTATGAAAAAAACAACATTTTGTTTGGTGGGGTGGGGGGTAGATTTTTGTTTTAACTTTTTTTTGTAAACACTAAGTGAATTTGATTAAAAATAATTTACATTTTCCAAAACATTACTTACATGTTTGTGTAATTAATAAAAATAGAATATATTGTAATACAGTTGGGGGAAATGCAATATTTACTTTTCTCTATTTAATATGTTTAATGTTTTTTATAGCTATAATAGTATATAATAATAGATTTGCAGCAGAAAATTAGATTTTTTATTTTATTTTATTTTTTTATATCTAACAATGTGGTGGCAATTACAATAATTTGGCTGACATTGAGCGTGACCATGAAAAAAATAAATGGTGGAAAGCAATTAAATTTTTTTGCAAATGATTTCACTTTTATTTTCTCTTAGCATTGACCTCCAATATGCCTCTTGCATATTACTGTGCAGCAGTAACAGTGTTTTTCCCACAGTGTTACCCACACAAGCTTTCTTTATTTAAAAGGCGAATGCACTGACGGCATTTTGACTTTCAGTAAGGAGCCATGAACTTCTTCCCCTCCACCAACTTCACTCGATGCTTTCCAATTAAAGAGAATATTCCAGACATTCTGCTCGACCACTAACTCAAGCAAACAGCACTGAAGCTCACTCGATCTGTGTGCCGCCTGCAGACACCAAACAACTCATTTCACTAAATCAAAGGCAAAGCTTCCATTTTCACAACCACAACATTCCCAACATTCACCAAAATGTTATTAGTAGCTGTGCTTTTAAGGAGGAGGCTGTGAATCTCATCGAAATATGTCATATTTCACCCTAACATCATAAGAAATACAAGACCATATGTTGCATAACATAAATAAATGTTATTTGTAAGACTGAAAGGTTTTTAAAATGATTTTTTTAACTGTGACATTCCATTGAAATATAAAAGTGCATATACAAATTTCCACCCATATATGTATTTTCCCCTCTTTCATTTCTGTTCATGGTGATTATAATTAGATCGTTTTTAATAAAAAATAAATAAAATAAAAAAATCTATAATAGTCACATTTTTATTTAAATACAGTAAAACTAAATGATGCATTAATTTATAAATCAACAAAACAAATTAAGTAGCACAAATTAATAATTTGTTTTTTTTAATATATATTTAAGATTATTATTTTACATAATGTTTTAGTTTTCCTTGTAAAGTAATGAGAAATTGGGTGTAAAATGTGCTTAATTTTCACGCATTACAAAAATATATATATATATATAGAAATTGGCTTCTCCTTTGAATAACTTAATGACTGCACTCATGTATTTCCTGTAGAAACAGAAAGTTGGTCGTTGGAATGTATATCAGAGAGAGCCAAATAAAAGATGTACAAATTTTGTTAAATTAATCATTATTATTATTATTATTATTATTATTATGACTAAAATCTAATATTTAATATAATCTAATAAAGTTCTAAACATTATTATTTTTTTTTTTTTGCAATTCACTTTGAGAAAGCGATCATAGCTTTCAAGTCGCTCTAGCTCTTACCTAGCCTGTTATCCAGGACTCCGAAATCCAGCGTATACTTGACCACGTGGTAGTTATTCCACACATAGAGCAGATTGTCTCTGGGATTGTAATCCACGGCAGCGATGTACTGGTATGAGTTGGGGAAGGGGATGTCCAGATAGCCGTCTTTGCTCAGCTCCGTGTTGTATATGTAGTCGATTTTATTCCCAGTGGCTTCGCTATCGTCGTCTTCGTAGACGGTCTTGACCACGTACAGGATCCCACAGATCATGAAGGCGTTGGAAGCGGAGCGTTTGTCGTAGGCCGTATCCCAAGTTCCCTCCACACGTAACGTATACGGGTTGAGCTGGCTGATCACGATCCGTCCGTTGTTTTGCTCCGTGGCGTAAATCACCCAAAGACCGTTCTCATCCACCGCCAGATCGATATCAGACTTGCCTCCCCAGCGATACGGCGAAGTGTCGTGGTAGTTTGCGCTAGCGATGATAGCCTCGCCGCTCTTGATGCGAGTGCGCAGATCAAACTTGACGATATTCCTGGTCCTCTCCTTGTTGAAGAACAGCGCACCGTCGTAGACGACGAACCCGGTGCCGTCCACCCGATGGGGGAGCTTGTAGGTCGTGGTGGGTCGTCCTGCGATGAAATCCTCTTTGCTGGAGTATTCGGTGAGGGTGTCCGTGCGATACGGCGTCCAGGGCATGTAATAGATCTTATCCGAGGCCTGGAGGGGGTCTTTGCACCAAGCTCCCGACTGGTGGTCCGACTCGAACAGATGCTCGCTCTGATAAACACCACGCAGGAGCCCTGGGCACAAGAAAACTACAGACAAACACAGAGAGAAAGACAAGTGAGCGCAGGTTTGAAAACACTTTCATTTGATACGAGGGATAGCAGCTCACTGCTGGACACAAGATACACTTCAGTTTATGAGCAGGAAGATCTTCAGTGTTTCTGAAAGAAGTCTCTTCTGCTCACCAAGCCTGCATTTATTTGGTCCGAAATACAGCAAAACCAGTAATATTGTGAAATTATGCGACTGGAATAATCCAGCTTTGAGATCACAGGAATAAATTAAATTTTAAAATATATTCAACAGTTAAATAGTAAAAATTCTTCAAAATTTGACTGTTTTTAGTGTACTTTGGATCAAATAAATGCAGGATTGGTGCGCAGAAGAGACTTCTTTAATTAAACATCAAACACATTTGACTGGTAGTGTATGTTAGAAATGTGTTGCTCAGACAACATTACACATGTGGGCCACCTTCAGAGATCCACTGGGTTTTAAATGAAAGTGATAAATGCAGATTATGGAGGATAATTAAATTTTATTTGGATGACAATCCTTCTTTATCATTTTCCATTTTAGAAACCTCTTTGATTGTGACGTATCACTTTCACTAGACAATGAGTGATATGCATCACATCCGCCGTTTATTATGTTACTGTTGTGATTCTGAGCAAGAAGAATACATTTAGTATTGGAGAAGGTGACATGTTAAACCACCGTTGCGAGGTTATAGACTCGTGTGCATCCAGAAAGCACTATAGACAGACAACAGATAAACATGTAATGCTTATTTACAGCTGTTTGAATTAAACAGTACATTATTAAAAGTATATTTAAGATGAATTCAGATTTTGCTAAAATGTAACATTTATATAATGCATACACTGCAAAAAAAAGT
Organism: Carassius carassius; assembly: GCF_963082965.1. NCBI lineage: Eukaryota > Metazoa > Chordata > Actinopteri > Cypriniformes > Cyprinidae > Carassius > Carassius carassius. The sequence continues at coordinate 43,204,182 of NC_081757.1, read as the reverse complement.
GGTGCAAGATTTAATTTGAAATCATTTTCTCTCAGAAATTGCAGAAAACCAAAAAACACTGAAAGACTGATACAGTATTTTCAACAAAGCATACTTCAAAAATCTTATTTTGTTATTATTTGTTTATTTTTTTATGAGTTAAAAAAAACCTTTGGGCATTAGAATCATACTGTGAGCTAGATATTATTATTATTTTTTTAATAATTTGTTTGTTTTTTTGGGTGATTCCAAAAGGAATGTTTAGTGTTCTAGAACTGTATGTCCTTCGGTAAAAACAATAGTTATAAATATAGAACTATTACTAAAAAAATATTTCATTTTACAGTACATCTTGATTTTTAGCATTTTAATTTAGAGTTTGATCATTTTAATAGTAATAGTTAATTACTTTAAATACTTTTAATTCATCCCCGAGGCCCACTGGTTGAGAATGACTGCTATAGATGATTTCCAGTGAACATTTAGCAACATCTTTGATGCATTTTTTTGCATTTGTTGATGCACGATCCAGTGTTCATTTCCGATTTCTTCAGAATGTCTTCTTCTGTGTCCCATGGAAGCCAGAAATCCATAAGGGTTTGGAAAAACATGAGATTGAGTAAATACTTTTTCTCTTTGAGTGAACCCGTGTGCATGTGATGGATCGGACGCATGCAGAAAGATTTCACTTCCACCTGAAGTTGCCATTTAAATTTTTGATATATAGGAGTGTGCTTATTAATGACGGCTGGTCAAAGGGGCCAGAGGCCGCCGAGACATAATAATGAGCTTATATTTATTACAATCCGAACGGATTCCATCCCGATGCTAAGATATTGTCAATTTGTGTCAACGTGATTTACTGCGTCTGTGTGCACAAAACTAATAATAAGCGTATTTTGCTCCATTCAGCTTCGCTCTAAGCAGCGGCGCAGCATCAGAACAGAAAGATTGTGTTTCTTTCCAGGGCTTTCGCCTCCAGAAATTGATTAAAGCCCAAGCCTGACTGCAGCGATCCATACACTTAACCAGATTAGGTTAGAAATATATAAACTCATTCCAATTAATTTCCTGCACGGGTCAAATCTGTTGATAGCACAGACAGTGTGATCTCCACTACATCTGTGATGTTTATGATTGCAGAAAGGGTCATAAATTAAAGCCACACGCTGCTGTTATTAACAGCTGGAAGCTTTTATCATATCTGGACCTTTCGTCCACTTTCATGTTCCAGCGGTTGATTTTATGAAAACAATAAAAAGCACTCTAAAACGGTCTTGTTAAAATGTTTTACTTTCAGCTTTCCTTTTTACTGCAAATGCCTTTTATGCAGATTTCACTGCTTTACCCTTAACTTCCAGTGCTAACCTATGAAAATCCATCTTAAAAATATAATACACGTGTAAATAAATAATACTTGAATGCTAAAAAGGGTCAAATGATCCATTTCAGTATTTATTGCATACAAATTATATGTGTGAAGATTATTAATGCATTATTATTATAACAATATATTCACTTTATCTAAAGTTACTTTATTTCCAAATAATGCAAGAAGAGTGTAAAAATATTTAAAATGTATAACAGTGTGAAATTATTTGTGTGAAGATAATTAATTATTATTAAAATAATGTAAAAAAATAAAGCTTTATCTTATTTCTTACTTTTGGTTTTACCAGATTACGCATAAAAGCGTGAAAATATATTTGAAATAAATGGTATAATGTACAACGTAGACAATAAATAGTGAAAAAATCCATTTTAATATGTATTGTGTTGTGTGAAAATTATGTGGTAAGATAATTAATAATTTATTGTAATTATTCATTTATTTTCTAATAAAGCTTTATCATAAGTTACTTTTTTATTTGCAAATTATGCAATAGTAGCAGTACAGATGTACTGTATTAAATGTAACATATTCAGAAGTATATAATATAACATATTTAATGTGATGGATGCGGTTGAGGAAATTACATTTCTTCATTGTGGTCCAGAGGAAAAATGTCAGATTTCTCCAGCGTTGCATTTATGCTCACATTATCAGAAAAAAATAAGCCAGTGTGTTTGGAAAGTTTCTTCTAAAGGAATTTCATTCCCAAAAGTCCACAGGGCCAAAAGTGGCCATAGTTGAAGAAACTCATTTCGTTGCTTGATATTGTGGGAAACAAAGCTTCCTCTGGCTCTGTGTCTGAATCCAGCGGCTCCATTAGTTAGTCTGAGCGTCTCTGAGAGAGAAAATGATACACCGCTCAACGCTTACACGTGTTAGAAAGGTTAATGAAGAGGGCTGTTCACACACACACAGCTCTCTGACAATTACAGTAATATACAGTGTTTAAAGCGAAGCCCCGAACACCCGCTGCAATCAACATCAGAGAGCTGTGATGATGCTGAGCCCAGCGCAGCTACAACACACACATCCCGTCTTCACACAGAGTCTCTAATGACTGAGAGAAGACCCCGGACGGACCTAAAATATAACTCAGTCTTCATTCACTCAGGCCATAGAGTTGTGCCTGATCAGTAGAGCCCTAAAGGAGGCGTTTGGCAGAATGCTCATGCTTCTCTTTCCTTATTATGAAAGTAAACTGTAGTCTTTGCACCTGTTGGTTAATTAGTCTATTATGTTTGCTGCAACTGCAACAAAATCATATTTGTAATCAGTATTTTTGTCTTATTTTCCAGCAACATGTCTGCATGCGCTTAAACTAACTTTCAGAGGACATTTCTAGAATATATATTTTTTTCCCTCTATTATAATTTCTATATAGATTTATGTTCAACCTGACAAAGAGTAAGAACAATAAATTCTAAATATATTATTTACTGTATCCTGTGAAAACAAGTTTTAACACATTGTGAAATTTTGCTTCAGTAAATTTAACAAAATAAAATGATTTATTCATTCATTATTTACTGGTTAATTCGTCTATTAGGTCTGAGAAAAATATATCTGTGTGTGTGTATTCTGTTTTCCAGCAACAAATGCATATTGTTGTTATCAAAACAATTATTTATATATATATATATATATATATATATATTAATTTTTTTTTTTTTTTAGCTGGCAGAAACAGCAAAAAAGAGCTCAGGCTGTGCAGCATATTAAGCTAAATATAGACACTGACCAGTCGACTAGTGACTTCTTTTCTGATGACTAATCAAAATGAACAGTCATACAAACCCCAGATCACAGTGACCCTGTCTGTCAAGCTTCGAAAATGACAAAAACACACCATAAAAGTACTTCTAGAGTCATAAAATCTCTTTAAGGATGACAAATTTAAGTCGACAGAACCTAAAAATCTCCCTCAACCCCTCAAACAACAGATTTGATGTGTAAATCTCAGTCTGTTCCCAGAGCAAAGCTTTCGTTTGGCTTCAGGACACTTGGTCACACAGCACACAAGTCATGGATGAGGTTTTCTTGTTGTTTTGGGAGCTTGACAACACTTGAATAAAACAGAAAAAACAGAAGGAGCCAATTCTGCTGAATCTACCCCACAGAGGAAAGACAGGTAAATGATAAGGGGTTTCATTATTTGGTGAGTTATTGCTTTAAATATGATTCAGTCCAGATGAAGGGGGCGAGAGGAAAACACCAGGAAGAGAAGAGAAGAGATGAGGAAGAAGAGGGAGTCTGTGTTTTAATGCTCATCTCTGTGACTGTCTCTGATCTCAGATCAGCTGCTTTTATAGTCTACAGCAGATCATAGGGGAAAATAATAACATGCACATAATCATGAGCCAAATTAACAGACTGAACAACATTTAAAAGGGCAGAGAAAACACTCCCTGTATAGTGTTGTTAATCTCAAATCTGTACCATATTATTATCATAGAAAATAGTTGTACTATTGTAATATATTTTAAAAATGTATTTTTTATCATTTAATTTATTCCTGTGATGCACAGCTAAATATTATATATATATATATATATATATATATATATATATAAATACAATTATTTTAATGCAAATAAATGTATTCATTTCTTATAAATCAATCAACAAATAGAAATCTATTAAAAAAAATGAATCTGACCTGGCCCTTGTGAACTTATGACAATAAACTAAACTAAACTAAAATATAATATGTTGTATTTTTTTTCATAGAAGCTGGTCAGATTAGACAGATGCCAATATGGACGTGATGTGTTATGAAAATAAATGTGTTTTGAAGGGGTTTATTTATGAATTACTGGCTGCTGAGAGCATGAAACTATCAATATTCAAGAGGCTGTTAGTCGATTTTTCTTTTCAAGCTGCCAAAGTAATGTTTTTGAGAATATTTTCATGTCTGTGCAGTTCATGGTGATAATCATACGTTTGATTTTGGTTCAGTTTTGCACAATAAACTCTCGGTTTCCAATACAAAATCTAACTACTGAAGCAAAAGCAGAAAAAAAAACAAGCATTCCTGATAGATTCAGCCTTGAGAAGTGTGTGTGTGTGTGTGTGTGTGTGTGTGTCTGATGGTGTCACCCTGAAGGTTAGCAGCACTATCATTGTAATGATGTCATTTAAAATGCTGACAGCTCATTGGCCGGGTTATTGATTGGGCTTCACTGGATGTTTTAAATGGGAATTAGATTATGAATATCATTACTGTTAAAGTGCTAACGGGGCTTTGTGAGCACTTAGCCAATACACTGATACGGGAAGATCTAATTAGCTGGCAGATCAAAAAGGATAGATAATATTTAGAGTCCTGAACACACCGACTCGACGCACGCGTGATGCAAATTCTGCAGCATTTGAATAAAATGATAAAGTTATAAATCTATTGAAAATACATTAATGTCTTTCCATCTTTGTCTGTGATATTACCACATGATCAGCAATGTATGATATCAGTTTGTTTCAATGTTAAATTTTAATGCAATTATGTTTGATAACTTTACGTGTAAAGTCATGCAAACGTCTCAGTTTGATTCACTTTATTGAATCAGTTCATTTGGACTGTTCATTTCAATTGATTGTGTAAATCCTTTCTCCAGAAGTCCATTCACTGCATTTAATAATATTTTATTCAAAAAAAAATATATATATATAAAAAAAGTGTTGTTTATTTCTAATTTCTATTCAGTTTTTTGAATTAGAGTGTTTGTTTGCCTGTCTTTCTTTGTCTGTCACTGTCAAGTGTTATCTCATTTGCATGTTTTCACGTTTGATGCTATCTGCTGTTTCCTGCTCGTCTCATGTTACGTCATGTTGATTGGTTCATGTGGGCAGCTGCAGCTCATTTCCCCAGCCTATTTAATGCCCTGTCTTTCGTCTCTTGTTTGTCAGATCGTTGTTTGAGGTCCTCCGTGATTCTTGTCTGTGTCCCATCTGCTCAGCATACTCCTTGTGTCTTGTTCCTGTTCGGTCGTTGTGGATATACCATCATCTCACAGATCCCTCCTCATCACCCACCTGCGCACTCAATCACCTTCTCGCCCGTCTGTGCTGCCATCGGGGTCCCTGCGTCACCCACCACCAACCGAGCCTGACCTTACGTCTCAAATAAAGATTGATAACTTGCAACTTGCTTCCTGTCCTTTATACGATTGTGACAGTCTGCCTAATTAAGGTTTTCTTGTTTTCTTTTTTTCCTCCCTGATAAATGTGTGTATAGATATATACTGTAATATTTAATTCATTGCAATCACAGGAAATGTTATGTCGGCGTGTTTGTGTGTGTGTGTGTGCATATGCATGGCTTTTATTTGTGTTTTAATTTAATTTAACCTATTTTTAAGGTAATCTAATGCATGCATGAATGAATAAATTAATGAATTAATTAATTCATGCATTTTACACTCATCTTCATCGAATACAAGTTTTTTTTCTGTGTTTTGAGCAGCACATGAGAGGAGCATTATAACACTCATGAACTGAAATGAAGCTGAAGACCACAAGAAAACATGAGCCCACCACAACACCATCTCCACCACATACATAACATTTCCTCTGATCAAATATAATATTAAGAGACACACAGAGCAGTGTGTTTCGACATCACAAAGCCAGTGTCACATGAACCTCTCAGGCATGAATAAATGTATGATGGTTTACTTGAGAAAATGTTAAACATGTTGGCAGAAAGCCGACACAGAGACACTTTACAGGGTGAAGAAAACACGTCTTTACCTTTCTGTTCCACCTCTATTTTAGGCATGGAGGAGAAAAACAGAGACAGAGAGACAAAATCAGAGCAATGCAATAAAGATCCAACATTTTCCTCTTCTCCAGAACAACCTGAGGAACAACAAGCATCTGCTCTTGTGTCACAATAAAGTTGAGTGCAAACTGTGTGATTTCTGATCGACGTCCCAACAGCATTTCCTCAAACTCAAGCAGATTCACAAAATGAGTCTTAGACGACAAAACTCACACACTGTGCACCTGACTTAATACAAGAGATAAAAACATGTTTGTGTAGCAGCAAAACTTCCAGCAGAGACCTGTGGAGAAACAGAAGATCTCAGATTATAGTGTGTGTGTGTGTGTGTGTGTGTGAGAGAGAGAGAGAGAGAGAGAGAGAGAGAGAGAGAGAGAGAGAGAATAAAACTAGTTGAAGCAGTAAATGATTAAGACAGCTGTGAGATATAAGAGGGAATTCAGCAATGACAGACATTAAATCAAAAAGCGAGACACCTAATGACATGCCACATCATTTATCAAGCAAATCTGTTTATGAATAACATTCATACAGTTTGAGGACAAACAATTGCTTAGTAGAAGAGCTTTTTAAACTCACTTCGGGGATGTCTTCATTTGCAAAAAAAATAAATAATAATAATAAAATAAAATAATTGTTAAATGCGTATACAGATATACAGTTATATATTATATGATTGTTTTAATTAACAATTATTTTTGCACATGCACACACTTTCTTGAGCAGTAAATCAGCATATTATTCAGCACACCTTCTCTATTAGTAGAGAGACAGGCAGGACTAATTCACACGCAAACACGCTCTCACAAATGCATTCATTCAGTCATTTACTGTGCTTCTCTATCTGCATCTGATTTAATAAATTATTAAAATTAAATGCACCTTCAAAAAGCTGCGATGACAGATTTACATTTATTTGCTGAGAACCTACAAATCATTTAATGCACACTTACATAAAAAATAAAATAAAACAATGTTTTTGGTTATTATTGTTTATTCATTCATATATTTTGGTCTTATCAGATCTGCTCAATGGCTCTACATGTTTCACTTTTATCCAGATCCATACATTTTATTTAACGTACAGGCCTACATTTTTTTTGATCGACCCCATGATTCTGATGAGCTACATAGTACCAATTTCTTTAATAAAAGTTTATAATTAATCAAAAAAAATGTTTTTTGTTGTTGTTTAGAATATTAAATGCGATAAGTAGTTACATAAATCGCTCACCCTTTGACGTTACTGTCATAGACTCAGTTAGGACTGCTTACAAACAGCAGAAAATCGAAACTCTTCATACTCTTCATACCTCAGAACAAAACTGCTGATCTTTGACAAAAAGTAATTTTCTAATGTTAAATTATAAATCCAACAGCATAAAATGTGAAAATAACTATATTAGCGAGTGGAAACGGCAAATGAATCAATGATCCTCTGCAGCCATCTACTGGTCACAGTGGTGATATCATGTCATTTTTATTTTAGAAGTGTTTGTTTTCATCCAGGCAGCAGAAACCTTCCACTCAAGTATGCCACATTTTCCATGAATTACCTATGTGAATGAATGAATGAATATAATACGTTACATGCTACAAATTTTACATATGTTCCCATTTCATGTAAATATATACAAAAATATACATAATTTTGAGGAAAACAAACAAACAAAAACATAAATCTGTGGTTTGGAAAATTGGGAGAAGGGGGTTGCATCAAACCCTTTTAATTCGATTGTAATAGGACTAGAATCACAATCAGAATAAAAAAAGTCACATGTAAACACGTAAATCGGATTGGATTGGCTCGATCCGACTAAAATTTTGATCGAACTGTAAGGGGTGGTTTATCCCTTTTGTAATCCGAGCGAGAGGACATGTAAACACTTGATCCGATTGAAAACCGAAAATGGAAAGTACTGCGCATGTACATTGAGATAGAAATATCTTAATGACGTATGACGCGCGCTGTTCTTCCTGGTGAATAAAGTGTCATAAATAAGTGTCCTGTCATCATAAATCTCCCCCTTCACTCAGTGTATGTGAAGTGGAACATGACCACATCCCACAAGTCATCGTTTAAGACTCATCAACAGACGACCAGTTTTGAGAGCGTGAAAAAAGGCACTTTTACTACTTTTTTATTTTTTTTTGCTAAAGTAAAGTTAAGCAGCACAACAGTTCATGTGCCGGTCATCGTCCGTTTCCATATTCGTGATGTTACCCCCTTGCCCTTCCAGTGAAACAGATTTTTTCAAAGTATCGTTTTTCTTACTTGAAAGCAACCTTAGCGTGATGTTGTGCTTTTTAAGATAACTGCGTGGTTGTTGTGAGAGCACGATTTCACACCAATCTGTAAGCAAAGTCACGTTAGACCTCTTCTCAACTCGCTTAACGTTAGTTAATGCAGCAGTTTACGATTTTTTGCTGTCAACAGAGGGATAGCAACAGACAGATGAATGTTGAAATTTTCCCGTATTTTAGATGAGTAACGCGTGAAATTTCCCTTATTTTCAATGATCAATGTTGACTTAAGCATTATAAATTATATATAAACACTACACTCGGATTCGTCAATCAGAATGAATTTAATCCGATAGAAGCAAAAAGTGTCCATGTAAACGCACCTATTGTCACTCTTTTTACCCCTGAATTACTGGTTTAGTGTTAGGGAATATAATATATGATGTGGGACGTCAGAAGAGCACTAACACTCAAAGGTCACCAAAGTGACGAGCAGCAGGTTGCC
>NC_081757.1:43105284-43190284 GCF_963082965.1 Carassius carassius | reverse complement strand
TGATGACAATTAGAATTTGAAGTATTGAGTATATTTACTGTATATTACAGTAATATATTCTGTATATGACCATATTATGGTGATCCCGGGGTCGTGATGATGGGGCCCTTGAATATTGTTGCCCAGGGTACAACAAAGTGTTAATCTGGCCCTGCACACACACACACACACACACACACACACCAACACACACACACTCACACTCTCTCTCACACACACACACACACACACAATTGCACACTCACACTCTCTCTCTCTCTCTCTCTCTCTCTCTCTCACCACACACACAAACTCACACTCTCTCTCTCTCACACACACACACACACACACACATAATCGCACACTCACACTCTCACACTCTCTCTCTCTCTCTCACACACACACTCACTCTCATTACCATTTGGCAGTATCTACATGACAACTAAGCACATTTCCTATCAAGTAAAATAGATATACTGTATATGGACAGACAGACAGACAGACAGATAGATTATTTTTTATTTAGCATATTGAGTGCTGAAATATTCTCCTCTCCCAGCACCTGTCAAACAGATTCTTCTCATCATCCAATCAATCCCAGACAGATCAAATCAGAATCCCCAAATAGCCTGCTTCTCTGTGAAATATACCATATTATGGAAATAAAATGTGAATGGCATTTCACACTGATTTTGAGTCAGGGCTAAACGGCTGATTAGTCAAGTGTTTAGTCTCCTGATTCCAGTGAAACGCTTCGTTAAGAGCAGGAAAACAGACACATTAACGGCCCTTTTCTGCAGCAGGAGCCTTAGAGTGGCACTGACCTCTGAGAAGCCGCAGCCGCTGAATTATTAAAGAATGGAAATGTGTGTGTAGCTGATAAGAGTAAACACATTAGAGCATGTCACACAACTGATTTAACAACTACAGGCTGCAGGTCTCACACAAACACACACACACACACACACACTCAAGTGTCCAGGTGTCTTTCAGCTACCTCACTTTAACAAAGACAACGCATCAGTCAGCAAGAAACAGCACTACAACTAGTGTGTCAATACATGGCAATCATATCTGACTCACAGAGAGAGGAGAGGTCATGACCTCTGTCAACAACACGAGCAGCACAACATCAAACCAAATAAAGTCAAATCCAAGAAATCAGTCATTACATATCGATAAAGATTATTATTATTATTTACATTTTTTATTTAACACTTATTTGCTTGTTATTTGCAATTAAATAAAAAAAAAGTTTTATATTTTATATTATTTATATTTAATAAAATTAGCTAAACCCTAGAGTGATTTTTTTTTCTTTTTCTGGGAATCTTTACATGTAATTTCAGAATTACATTGTTGGTGACAATCACAATACAATATACCTATTTAATAATATTAATAATATTAATATTTTTTTATTATTAAACATTATATAATACTGACTGTTACTATTATTATTATTATTATTATTATTATTATTATTTTTATCATTATTATTTGCATTACAACATTATATTCATGAAAATTAAATAAATTTATTTACAAAGTAAATAAATTATTATCATTATTATTATTATTATTTGCATTAAGACATTATATTCATGACAATTAAGTAATTTCCTCCCAAGAAATTATTATTATTATTATTATTATTATTATTATTATTATTATTATTATCACAACTACTATATATTTTTTTACAGTATGCTGATTCAAAGTAAATACAAAAAAAAATGCATTTAAATATTTGATGCAAATTTAAATAAAAATGAAATGTATAACTAAAAAACAAACAAACAAAACACTTAGAACAGATGGGGTATATGGAGTTTTTTTTAATTATTTTTCATTTCTGTAGTTCTAATGAAAGAGCTTGATGCTGACAACAACAAGGTCATAGTATTATTTCCACCCACACAAACTGAAAATGCAGCTTGAGTGGCCGTATTGCTTCAGATAAAGCGTCCGCCTGACGCAGAAAGTCATGTGTTTTATTCTTATTTTGGGCTGAAACGTGACCCTGGCGTCGGTGAGATTGACCTCTAAGACACGCGAGGCCTGACAGCACTTACAGATCTCCAGATGAATGGCTGTGGTGCCGGCGGTGATTGTGTTTGATTGCTGCGGTGCGTCTGGAGGATTGAAGAGTGTGTGTGTTAAAGGTAAATTAAGTGCTTTGGGACTGTGATTTCCACCCAACTGCAGGATCAACAATTAATGCTTGACACCGGCTCTTTACAAAGTCAAACACACAAAAACACTGAATATAGAGAACCACTGGAGCGCATGCTTAGCAGAAACACGTTATAATTTAATTAAAATGTATTATAGTTCAAGTTTATATTAATATCAATTAGCTGAAATTTAGAGTGATATTTGACCCACTTAAGTACTGATGAATGTTTTCTATTGAAACGCGTATGTCATGTATTTATATTCATTTTAAATGTAATACTCAATAACACGCTAGAGTTAAAATTACAATCAGGTGGATGTGCTTTAGTATGTTAGTCAACACAACTTCTTAACAATACAGTATAAATCCATAATCCGTAAATCTTCAGCTGTCTCTGACATCACAATCCACAAACATATTTGTTTAAAGCTATGTTGATCTGTGCAGATTTCTCTACTGATTCCACTTTTTCTGAAGAGTAATTATGGATAACTGAAGAGTTATTATGGATTATGGACTCGTATTATAGTCAAAAACATCTTAATGATGGATTTGTTTCAGTTTTTGAAATTTGAATTTTTTTATTCGTCTTCTCCAGATGTTAATTTATGCACTGGAGATTATTGTGATGTTTCTGTCAGCTGTTTGGACTCTTATTCTGACGGCACCCATTCACTGCAGAGCATCTACTGATGAGACACTGATGTGATGCTAAATTTCTCCAAATTTGATGAAGAAACAAACTCATCTACATTTTGGACGGATTGAGAGTGAGGACATTTTCAGCATATTTTAATTTTTGGGTGAAATGTTGCTTTAAAAACATTATTTTGAGTACAGTTTGCTGAACAGCTAAATGAACTAATATGTCTGGCTGAATTCTGAGCTAAAGAGAGTGAGTTCAGTTGTCATTCAAACATGTCCGGTCAATCGCACTCTTCACACTTGATCAAAACCACACAGAAAGCGCATTCAGGTGTATGAAATCCCCTCACACACACACACACACACACACACACGCACACACACAGTTATGTTAGCAGGTGGTGTGTAACAGCAGGTGTGTGTGAGAGGTGTTGCTGTGTGAATAATCTCTCTGAAATGGCCTGGTCATGGAGAAAGATTACCAGACAAACAAGGTTCCAGTCACTCCAGCAATGATCTGACATAAACACTGATAATCCTGCTACTGATAAATGCAGTATTACATATTATATTATATTAAGTAACTAATACTTTTATTCAGAAAGGTTGCATTAAATTGATCAAAAGTAACAGTAACTACAGTCGCAGAAGATTTATCTTTCAAATAAATGCTGTTCTTCTGAACTTTCTATTGATCTGTGAATCCTGAAAAATAAAATATATCACAGTTCCCACAAAATTACTGGGCAGCACAACTGATTTCAACACTGATGATAATAATGTGTTAATAATATTTCACAGTTTTACTGTATGTTTTAAGTTTTGGTATAATAATAGTCTTGGTGAGCAGAACATTATAATATATATATATATATTAATTTCAGTTTGATATTGATATTAAATTCACATGTCATTTTGTAGCAGTAAACATTAACATACATTAATTAAAAATATCATAAAACTGTGCAATTAAGCTGTCAGTAGTGACAAGGCAGTTCCTGTGAGGTTACACGGTATTAATTAAAACAATGATTATTATTATAATTTATATAATAAAAAAAAATATATATATATATATAAGAAATTATAAAAAAAAAAAATATAAACTAGTTGTTGTGTGTTTTAACTGTTTTATGCAGTCAAGCAGTTTCTCTGAGGTGTGCAAAGGCCAAAAGCATAATTGTAAGGAACGATGAATACATATCTAATATTTCTCACACAAACAACAGATTTGAGTTTGTAATGCATTAAAATAACTGGACAGCACAGTGCTGGATTGTGGTTATGAAGCAAGTTTGTTCTGGACACATTTCCTCTTCAGGGTCAGAAATCTGACAAGCAGATGAAACATGGGACTCATTAGGCCCTCGATGATTTAATTACTGACCTAAAAACAACCCAAATTAATAAACCCACCAGGCTATGTATGTTTCAGTCTCAGTATATCCATAATCTGATACTGATATTGTCTGCGTCCTCTGTGGACTCTTGGATGGAAAAGCTTTGAGAAGAGCCAAGCCGTTTGGAAAGGAGATGGAGATGATTTTTGAGCTGCAATCTGTTTTCCAGCACAGCAACGGCGGTCTTCAGCACTGATTGTCTTCTGTGATTTTTGGGGTGAAAGCCCAGTGGATGCTTCTTTGGATGCTCTGATCTCTGCAGATCTCCCTGAAGCTCTTGCGGGTCGCAGGAGGACAGATGAACACACCGGTGTCTGTAATCACCGGCAAACACTATGATAAACACCTGATGGTGTCCAGATACTGCCAACACCCATTAACTGTTCAGCATCAGGGTAATTAACAAGCACTGATTGGAGCTGCATGAGAGCAGAGGGTCGCCGGAGGCCAACATTAGCAAACCACTGGATTCACTGTTCCGAATTTTACATTTTTTTTTTACGATATTTTAGTATATACAGTCGAATTACATTACATTAAATGACTGAAAATAGATTAAATAATACATTTAGGGTTTTCACTGATTTCAGTTAAAGGAACACCCCACTTTAAAAAATAAATTAAAAAAAGGCTCATTTTCCAACTCCCCTAGAGTTAAACTGTTGAGTTTTACCATTTTCAGATCCATTCAGCCAATCTCTGGGTCTTGCATTCGCACTTTTAGCTTAGCTTAGCATAGATCATTGAATCTGATTAGACCATTAGCTTCTCGCTCAAAAATGAACTAAGAGTTTTTATATGTTCCCTATTTAAAACTTGACTCTTCTGTAGTAACGTCGTGTACTAAGACTGTTGGATGGCAGTGTTGTGTTGCCCCGGTAACCCTGCGACAGGTAAACGAGTGCAGATTGAGCACAGGTGCTGTCTGTTAAAGTGGATGATGGCGAATCATCTGGCGAGACGACAGAACATTACACGTGAACAGCACAGAGCGAGATCAGCTTGTGCACACAAGATTGATTACAGACAAAGACGCAGGTGCAAAAAACCCTGCCAGAACAATCAGCTCTCCTTCTCCATACAGCCGTTCTTTCTGTTCAGACCAAACAAGCCCAATGCATGCTGGGATGCCTCTCCTCTTCTCGCTCCTGCTGAAACCACGTTATTGGAATCTGGATTTAAGGCAGCAGTAATTAAGCGCTAATGAAATATCTGTGCGACACCTGAACAGACCAGTAGCTGGATATCTGCAGCATCTGACCCTCGTTCACCGACAAACAGCTTCTGTTCTCAGATTTAAGTGACACCAAACTAACTGACACACAGAAAAGAGCATTGCTACGCAGTTACTAGAGTGATCCAAGATTGATTTTTCACTTTGGTTTTTGTAAATCCGGTGGTTTAGATTTGTTTAGTTTATTTGTTTACAGGGGCAACACACATTAATAAAATGGTTGTAAATGTGCCAGAATTCGCCAAAGAGGATATTTTTCATCTGTAGAACCTTGAGAGAATGTTAAAAAGTCACCCTAAATACAAAACAGAGCATCTTTATTACAACCAGCAAAGAACAAGAGATAAATACGAAAGAGGATTAGGGCCAAGCACTGATAAAAAAATAAAACCATTTCGAGATTAAAGTCATTATATTGCGAGATTAAACTCAAAAAAAAAAAAGAAGAAAAAAAAAAAGGCGAAATACAATCTTGAGAATAAACTCATTAAATATCGAGAATAAAGTCATTGTGTTTCGAGAAAGAACTCGTTAAATTTCGAGAAAAAAAAAGTAGAAATACAGTCTAAGATTGTTTTTCGACTTTTTTTCTCGAAATTTAATGAGTTTAATCTCGCCACATAATGACTTTAATCTCGAGATGGTTTTATTTTTTTATTATTGCTTGGCCTCTAATCCTTTTCAGTAGATAAAAAGTTGAATGCTTAAAAAATATATAATAATAATAGAAATACTTGATTGCACATTAAAAAAGTAATAAATGTGGTAGGATCTTTTAGAAAGGAAAATATGAAAAAAATATGAATTAGGGAAAATAATTCAATTATGATTAATTTATTGTTATCATGTGCATAGTATGTATAATCATTAAAAAGTAGCTGTAGTCTGAAATGTAATATAAACTAACAACAAGTATATATTGTTTGGAATTGGATTATATCGGATTAATTGGATATTTAATCCATATTATTTGATTAACTAGTTACATGTAACAGAATTTCAATATTTCATTACAAAATAAATGTGACTGTAATCTGCTACAAAAAAAAGTAAATTTATTTCCTAAATTGCGTGTATTGCTCTCAAATATGATATATGTGCTTATTCCATAACGGTTTATTTCCTATTAGGACTTGTGTATAGTTTAATTCATTATTATTATTATTTTTTTTTTTAACTAACTGTTTCTCCAAGGCATATATTCCAGTGTTTCCTGTCATAACTGTGCAAAGATTTGATTTCAAAAACACTATCATAGCTATTAAACTATTTCTTGTTATGATTTGTAATCTGTATTTAACCTCAGAATGATCTCAAAGTAAAATTAACTGTTAAAGTCTGATTTTGTGGTGGCTGTGCTTTAAAATTAAATTATAATTTTAATTCAAGTGTAAAAGGATTTAGAAAGTCTGACAGTAATCAGTGTTGTGAATGAAGAGTACCATATTGATCACAATTGCCATATGGAGTACCTCAAGGCTCAGTACTAGGGCTTTTCAAGTACTTTTCAAGCTTACCAGAGGGAGATATCATCAGAAAACACGGTGTTAGCTTTCACTGTTATGCTGATGGCATTCAGTTCTATATAACTGGCAAAACATACCAATTTGAAAAGTTAACAGAATTCATAGTTGATATTAAAAACTGGTTGAAGAGTAATTTCTTACTGCTAAATTCTGAAAAAAAAGGAAGGTGTTAATTATCGGATCTAAAACCTCAGCATATGACAACCTAGTATGCACTGTCAATAACTTAATGGCTGCTCTGTAAATTCTTTGTCATCAGTTAGGTGTGCTGTTTGATAGCAATCTTTCCTTCAAAAGCGACATTTCGAGCATTTGTAAAACTCAATTTTTCCATCTCAAAAATATATCCAAATTAGGGTTGTCAATTGAGATCCATTATAAATACATTGATTATTAAAACTACAAAAGCAGTTCAATCTTTTATTTTATTGTTAGATTAATGGTTAGATCTAACAACCTATACATTAATTCCTACTGTGTATGCACGGATATAATATAATGCAACACATCAGATGTTTTCCCCTAAAGTTCCCCAAATATTCACTTAAAACATATGAAAACATAACAGACTTAAATTCTGTAATTTTGTGAATGCACTACAGTTATGTATACAGTATATTTATCAGAAACACGCACTGGGGGAAGCAGAGCAGAAAATGTACAAATAAAGATACATTTAGATATTTTTGTGAAATATGAAATTCAACCTATAGCTCAAAATTAGACTATACACATTCAGACTCATTTTACCAGTACGGTCACATATATAATTTAACCAGAAACAACAGAGGAATGTGTATTGGTTATCTGGAAGACAGTTAGATGATGGTGGGTGTTTGTGTGTTTCAATAACTCTGCAGAAGAATTCAAGGTCAAAGCTGAACTAGATAATAATAACAGCCTGAGCTCCAGACATCAACAGCAGGGTCCATCACTCAGGGCCAGCTTCGTTGTCCCGGTGTGTTTGATGTGTATAGAGAGAGACGCTGGCTGTCGGTCACACACTCGCCGGTGGTCTTTCTCTATGAATACCAACACATGTCAAACACACAATACCCAGCGCCGTCCTTCACAGAACACAGAAGGGTTTCATCAAATATCTCTTCCTGACCAGCATCTCTCTTCTAGACTTTCTTTGAGAAGTGAAACTTTGACCAGAAGTTCAACTTCACTTAAAGACAAAGTGAATGTCATAAATCAGTACATCTTCACTGTATATTTGAATTAGCTCAGCAAACCCCGCCTTCAGATTCACCTGACCTCAGATGCCCCGCCCACTTCAATTATCTCACTCCACTCCACATGAAAATTCAGCTTCGCATCCCAAGAATAAATGACATTTAAAATCACATTCACTTTGAAAACGGTCATTTTAAATTGTAATAATATTTAACTTTTTACAGTATTTTCGAGTAAATAAATGTAGCCCAGGTGAACATAAGCAAGGTATTTCCTGCTGTATTTGTCCTCACTGTGAGTTTACAAGCTCCGCCCTCTTCTCCCTCTCCATTAATGAGTTCGTTCATCTCGTTTAATTTAATTTTTTTCTCCAGGAATCTGGTCCTCTCTTCATCAAGCCAATCTTCGTCTCACTTTCAACCCTTCTTCACTCTCCTTTCATGCGACCGCAGAATGACAGGTTTAATATGCGTTGAGGTGCATTTGTCACTGATAATATTATTATAAACAGGCGACGTGTCTCTCCTGCATAAACACATGTGACAGTGACAAATAAACACTCTCTCAAACGTCCTCTGGATAACACGATTAAATTACACATGTGAGACTGTGAGGACTCGAGCCATCGGACTCGCCCCGCTTGTGCTCTATTAATTGACACTTTGATATTTATGGGATCATTTACCAAAAAGTGAACATTCTGTCATTCTGACTCACTGGCATGTCGTTCCAAAAACAGTTTCACAGAGACTTCTGAAGAATCTTCACACAACAGCAGTTCAGAAGGGCATCGATCAAACTCTAAGCAGAACCAAACCACCATCAAAGCTGAGTTACAATCAAGTCCTGCTAGAAGAAGAGACATTACATGACGGAGCTGCTGTCACATGTGTACAGTATTATGTTGTATGTGCCACACATTTTTATTTATTTGTTTGGTTGGTTGGTTTTAGTTGTGTAATTTACAATCTTTTTTTAATTCTTATGTTTATTTATATACAGAATTTGTATTTTATTGAACTTTTTTTCAATTTTTGTACATTTTCATGTTACGATTAAATTTCAAATTTTAAATTTCCCTGACAAAATTATTTATGACGTAATATCACAAAGGAGTGAATTACTCACTCAATGCTAAGAGTTTCTTTTGCTCACCAAAGCTTAATTTATTTGGTAAAAAAATACAGTAAAAATAGCAACATTATGAAATCTTATTGCAATTAAAATTTCTATGTAAACATCTTTTAAACTGCAACTGATTCCTGTGATCAAATCTGTATTTTCAGCATCATTCCTCCAGTCTTCAGTGTCACATGATCTTCAGAAATCATTCTGATATGATGATTTGCTGCTCAGGAAACATTTCTGATTATTATCCGTGTTGAAAACTGCTTCTTAATTTTGTGGAAACCGTGAAACATTTTATTTTTTCAGGATTCTTTGATTAATAAAAGTGTCATTTGAAACAGGTATTTTTTGTAAAAAAAAAAAATGTATGTCTATATTGCCACTTTTGATCTCTTGAATGTGTATTTGCTGAAAAAAATATTTCATTTAAAAAAAAAAAAACAACAGAAAAAACCTTACTAACCCTAAACTTTTGAACAGTAGTGAGGAAGCTGTAGGAAGCAAGAAACAGTCATTGTTTCCTCTGCTGTAATTAAACTCAATTCAGTGAACAGCGATGCTTACGTGGCACTCATTTATCAGTAAAGATGGACACTGGCGTAAGGAAAAGCCACAGAGTAAACAGCGCAGGTATTCCTCCACACAGATGGGTGTGACGCTGCGCTCTCATAACTAAAGATACAGAAGAGACGATCTATCACGGCCAAACGCTATCATTAGCTATCTGGCAACTTACTCATTTTGACAAAGTGCAGCGCTTACATAGTTTATCACAGAGCTCACAGTAACCAAAGTCATCATGTAAACTTTCTCACACACACACACACACACACACACACACACAGATGGCAGATAGGGACGGGTGAGTTCAAATGAAGGCGAGACTTTAAACTGCAGGAGAGAGAAGAATAAATGAGTTCCCTGAGCTGCAGGAGGATGATGTTGGGTGTGTTTGTGTTGAAGGGCTTTGATTAGACAGACGTGTTGATATGAAACGCATACGTACTGTACGGGACGCACTCGTACTGCACTTCCAGGTATTTGTATGTCCCGGGACAGGGGTCAGGAAACGCATCTGGTCCGGCCACAACGGCACACTGCGTCCGGTTATTACACCTGGAAACACACACACACACACACAGAGAGAGAGAGAGAGAGAGAGAGAGGGGAGAACAATCATTAGGAGTCTGTTACTATTTACATTTCTCACCTTTAGTATTACAATGCTTGAGCATTGTTTTTATGATTTTTGGACAAAAAAAACTGAACCACACGTTCAATGACTTGAGAATGGTTTCTTTTTACTTTTAGGCCAGTAAATATCTATCCAGAAACATCAACCTCCAGAATACCGTAGCAGATTTACAAGCAGATTTACAGGAACAACAATGTGACATTCAAAATAACGTCAAATTAAAAGTTTTACTGTAAAGTGCATTAAATCACTGTTTTAATAATACCTTATCACTCTTTAGAGAAGTGCACTTATTTTGATGTGTTGACTGACATACTAAAGCACATTCAAGTTCTTGATTGTCATTTTAACTGTAGTGTTTTACTTGAGATTACATTTAAAGTGAATATATTTTAAATGCACTAAATTGCAACTTCAACACATAAGACACACACGTTTCAATACAAATGCCATTAAAGTTTATTTTAGTTTATCATGTTTGTCAGTACATTCAGCAGCACTTTAACCATATTTCAAAGATATTAGAAGTAATTCTGAAATTACATATAAAGATGTAAGATATAAGTCCTAATTAAGCTGGTTTTAATATACTGTGTGTGTGTGTGTGTGTGTGTGTGTGTGTGTGTGTATCTGTAAGAATCTGTAAGACATTTTCATTTAATTGTAATTAAGATGCGATGCAGTTGAGTGTCTGAAATCATTATATTCATTATTTCCGTATCATCTGGAGTTGTTTGAGACTGGTTGTGCTCTGTATTATAACATGTTTCTCCGTTGATCTCTCAAATATACTTCAGTATTAACTGTGCAGCAGAATCTGTAGCACTTTGGTCACGTGTTTTATACCGTCATATCACTCAACCGAATCATAAATGATCAATCATGATCCGCCTCACATTATTTCCTGCTGAATATTCAGTTTCTGGGGGAAATACGCCACATTACAGATTCAAATGGAGTTTTAAAGAATCATAACGATCGTTTAAAGATGAAATCTTCTGTGAGGCTCAATGTCAGAGTAATGTCAGCAGATCAGCGTGTGATGAACACCCAGCACCTGAGACACTCGCGGATGATTGAACCGTTAGCATGTGGCTAATGAGAGGGAACGAATGCTTTCTGAGCGCTGGTGTGTGTGTGTGTGTGTGTGTGTGTGCGCTTCTGTGCGAAGCGTATCAGTGTGTATGTGAAACTGTGACTAATTTTTTAAGGACAAAAGCACCCATGTGCAAAATCAGCCTGAACATATTTACTGGCATTTCATTATCCTCACAGCCTTTACTCAGCTGTCTAAACGAGGAATCCCAGAACTCCAGCTAAAGCTGATGAGAACCCAACCAGACCAGAACCTGACCAGAAAACCTGCTGCTTCTTTACATTCAGAATGAGACAAAACGATGGAAATAACTACGAAACAACACAAATATGGTAAACGACAGCATATGGAATAATTATGAGTAAATCAATCCATAACCATAATCTTACAAGGAGACTTTATATATATATATATATATATCATAAAATCAAATACAAAATTGTATACTATATATGTATTACATTTGTAAAATTTTTGCAAAAAATTCAGAATATAAATATTATGTAATATATCAGATATAATATACATGGTTTAAAAAGTATATTATAATTAATTAATTACCAAACCATAATTTTACAAGAAAAATAGTGATAAACTATTAGAATATAGAATATATAATTTATATAAAATAATTTGCAAAAAAAAAGTTGAGTAAATAATCATGTAATATATCACACACATATATTTTAAAAATGGTTAACAAACAAATATGAGAATATGCAAAAACTACAAATATTTAAATAATTACATAATTTATCACATATAAAATACACACACAAAGTATATGGTATAATTATAAAGCAGACATAACTTCAAAAAAACTAAACAAACAAACAAACAAAAAACGTACAAAACAGCTACTCAGTCCATCCCATAATAACCAGTGCGATCACATGGTCCAGCCAGTCCCATAAGAAAACACTCACATCCCAGCGCTCAACTCAACGAGGGCCAACTATTCCTCAGAGTTTCAGAAGACCGAAGCAATTCATCTGTCCGAAACAAACAAACTCTACCTGTGAAGTCGAGCCCAGCGTTTAATCAGCTCCAGCTCTACAGATACACTACAGATCCGGGATCCCAGGCCTCTGAATCCACACGGACAAGTGCCACCGATGGGATAGTTTCCAAACGATGCTCTGAAACTCAAACATCTCCAGGATGTGAGGAAATGAGGACGACAGAAATCAATGGCAGAACACCGTGATATTGATTAAAGCTGCAGTCATGTGTCGGCAAACATCCTAATTATCAAACCACCATCGACTCGTTAGCTCCAGCTCTGAACACAGGGGTGCTTCTCAAAAAATCACTGTGGACTTGTTATGTTCTGCTTTAGACTCAATCACGCAGACAAAACTATCAACAGATTCCAGGTTTACCTGCAAAAGTCCAGAATAGCACGTGAGAGTAAATGTGTCTTCGATTCGATTCAATAAAATTGAGTTACATCCTCTGATCATATATATAGATCAGTGGTTACATCCCAGTGAGCTGGAGATTAGGACTTTAGTTATGAATTTAACTAGGAACGCAAGTGTTACAGTTTCAATAGAAACTCTATGGATGATGATATGAATGATGTTGATTAAATGATGCAGTGTTGTTACTGTTGACTTGAAACAATTAATCATTTTTGTTAACTGAAATAAAGTAAAATAAAAAAAAATTAGAAGAATGATTTAAATTAAAGGGTTTGGCAACTAACTGAAATAAACAACAAAAACACACACACACACACAAATCATAATTTTATAAAAATTAAAAAAATTAAAAAGTGCATAACATAAATTAACAAAACGTAAAAAAAAAATACAATAACAATAATAACAAAAAATAATAAAATAAATAAGCACTGGAAACAAGACTGAAATAAAATTCTACTAAAAATAATTAGATTTATATCAGATATAAATTTATATATATATATATATATATATATATATATATAAAAAAAATATTTATTTATTTATTTTAAGCAGAGGTCATTGGGTCATTGTCTTATTGTCTTTATCATATTTTTGATGAGGAAAAGTCAAAATAAATAAATAAATAAAAATAAAATGAGGATTATAATTTTTTTGTCAATTGTTTATAACAATTTCATTGTTATAAATTGCTTTAAATGTTTATTTTAATGCGATTTTTTTTTTTTCATAATATTCACCTAAATAAATAAATAATTCTAAACCTACATGATACTGTGAACTGTATCCCAAAGGAATAACTCAAACCCATAACCCTATTACAGAACATTTATATCTCAGTCTTTCCATTCAGTATATCTCCCTGCTGAGTGACGGATCACAGTCTCCTGCTTCCAACCGTCTGACTGCCAAACACACACACACACACACACACACACACACACACACACACACACACACACACACACACACACACACACACACCTACACACACACACACACACACACACACACCTACACACACACACACACACACACCTACACACACAAACACACACACACACACACACACCTACACACACAAACACACACACACACACACACACACACACACCTACACACACAAACACACACACACACACACACACAAACACACAAACACACACACACCTACACACACACACACACACACCTACACACACACACACACACACACAGAGATACACATACATAAAATGAAAACATATTACAAGACCATTTCCCTTAAAATTATAGTAATTCCCCAAAAAAACCACCAACAGTTTGCACAACATTACACCATTTTGTGTCACATATTCTTTCCTAGATATAATTTCCACAAGTCCAAATGGTTCGAGATTCACCAGCCTTGCTTTATTTCCAAACACACAGTGTTGTGAGGCAGCGTGTGTGTGTGTGTGTTTTTTCTCTCTCTGGGCGCTTGGCAAAATGAACCTTGTGGGCTTTAGGGGTCCTGTAATTCACTCTGCGGTGGCGCAGGTCCAGTCCTGAGGGGCTGGATGATAAACATGTGCGTTTATTACTGTTGTCTGTGAGAGACACACACAGATGGACAAATATACAACAACAACACTCACCGCCCTCCGCTTTACTGCACACAGATTACAAACACTCAAATATTCTACAGCTGGACCACGTGGACCAAAAAACACAGGCTAAACGGTGATGCATTATAGAGATATTTATATATTTATACAAACATTTTAATAAAATGGGCTATTTGTTCAGTTGTGCAATATAACAAAGATTACGGTTTACCTTTAGTTATATCGAGCTTTTTGATATTTTGATTTTGATTGATTTATTTTTCAAAGTTGTAAATACAACAAAGGATATTAGAGTACATTTTACAAGAAAACAACTCTGTTATTGTCGTATTATTGAGAGTTCTATTAATTAATTAATAATTCTATTCATATTTTGAATCAGTTGTTATTTTAAGATTTCCGTTTTCATTTCATTTTTATTTCATTTTATTATTTGAATTTTTTATATATATATATATATATATACATTTCATATATACAGTTTTTATAAATATCATTTCAGTTTTAATTTTATTACATCAAGTTAATCTAAATTAGTATGAGAAATGTTACCAGTTTTTAAATGTTTTACATTTTTTATTTTATTTTATTTCAATTAATGTTTATTTTATTTCAAGTAAAAAAAATATATATTTTTTTTTTTATTACTTATTTATTTGTTTGTTTGTTTATTTATTTGTATGTTTTGGTTTTAGTTTCAACTTTAATTCAACTTTAAAATTAGTTTGAAACTTGTTTGAAAATTAAGTGTAAATAAAGTGCAATTCTGTAATTTACTCATTCATTCATTCATTCATTCATTCATTCATTCATTCATTCAGACACAAATTAAGAAAAGCACAAAACATGTTGAAATGTATTACAATTAAAATTATATATCTTTGTTTTGCAATACAATATAGAGAATTTGGGGATGCAATTTGCTTGACTGCAAAAAATAAAATAAATAAATAAATAAAAACACAGGGATCCTAAATCAGGCTTTATTATGAATGCTTAATAGAATTTGTCTTGTGTGAAATGTAAAAAGGCACATATCCAGGTTTCCTAAGTACTGCTCTTGATCTTCAGCGATTACAATTACACATTTCCCTTCACCTGCTTTATCGGAGCACTTCGAAACTTCAATTAAATGTCATGTAGTATGAAATGACTGAATTGGTAATTGCACAGAGAGAAGCTGCGCGACTCAAACACGCTCTCATTAAACAAACATGGCGCTCTGAGCGGGAAGAGAGAGCGCAGGGAGATTTGATTTGAAAAGAAATGTTCCTCTTTGTTTAGAAGAGTGAAAGGCATGGTAATGCATGAGAAGTAAATGTTTTACATTTAAATAAGACTCTTTATCAAACGCAGGTGTGTCTGCTTCATCTGATCAAACTGTCTGCCGTCTTAAATTAAGCTTTGCGTTTAGACAAACACACACACACACACACACACTTACAGGCCTTGTTCACGCCACACAAAAGTCTAATTTCAACTCGATTGTTTATGAACTGAAAACTCTCAAATACCAATAATGAAACCAAATAAAGCCAGTCTAAAATCAATCTTAACTTTGTCCTTGTGCTGTTCTGGCAGAGATCTGCTACTTTGTCCCATACAAATACTTCACATTTAAAAAAATGCTCATAAATAAAACATTTACTGAAATATTATTTATTAAAGTTTTTATAAAAAGGGAAGCAGCACGATCCATTGAAAGTTAGAAAAAGACATTAGTAAAATAAATAAATAAATAAGCAAGCCTAGGAAACAAACATCAATTAATAGGTAAGTAATACGCATCTATGTAAATACTTCAGTATATATAAATCAGCCTAGGAAACATAAAAGTAAATAAGTAAGCAAGTATACAATATATAAGCCTAGGAAATATGAAAGTAAACAAGTAAGCAAGTATGAAAGTAAGTAAATCTCATCCTAGGAAACATAATCGTTTCTTTAACAAAAGCATTTCTCACATACAGTATCAAATGACCACATCACTCAGATGTTAAATGTGACTCAGTTCACTGCAGTATATGGAGAAACAGCAGACAAACACAAACACAAACAGATCTACAGTGACACTAGGTCGCAAATGGTGAAAAAGAAACATAATAATTAAATCTGGACAATTCAGACTGAGATGCATTTCCAAAAGTCTGACTGTAATCTGACAAATCATATCAGCATGTGAAGAAGAACATGGTGCGGATGGGATTTGTCCAAATAAAGAGACTAAAAGGATTTGAGTCAGAAACGGTAAAAAAAGACGATTACAAAGAATGGCCAATACAATGCCACCACTGCTGCTAACACACACACACACACACACACACACACACACACACATACATACTGTACATGCATACAGCTGAATACATGCACAGAATGAAGCCTTGTTAAGCGACTTGAATCACAAAGTCACAGCGGCATAAATTACCATATGTGCTTGTCAAACCAAGTCCAATTAAAGGAGAGGCGGCAACAGACACGAGGATGCAAATTCCCAGAAGCTGAGCCAGAAATTTCCCTGAATTCCTCCACAAGACCCTGACGCAAACTCTTACACACACACACACACACACACACACACACACAGAGCTGATGATGAATAATTAATTAAAATAATAGAAATAGATAGAATACACAGTAGATATGAATTTTGTGAATGTGCATTGGCATGCAGCTTATAAGAGTAAAGCCACGTTTATTTATATAGCACTTCATACAATACAATTTCAAAGCGTATTCAAATTAATGAACTCAGAAATTGCAGCAGTAATGTGGCCAAGTTATTTAAACATGACCAAACAAGTCGATGTCAGCTGTGAAGCAGCTCTACAAAGACAGCTCAGTTTAGTTCATTTTTGCTCTTCGCTACAGAAAATACTGCATCCCATAATGCAAGAAGTTCAGCTTGACTGTCCATTTAATTGTGACAAATTAACCTAAAGTAATTATAGTTATTATTATGATGAATAACAAAGGTACTGAATATGAAAACGTATTATAGATGTATAGTAGTAATCCAGGACAAGCCAAAAACACATTTTGGAAAATGGATTCATTATGTACTCACTTATTATATACATTTTGTACATTGTCAACACTTTTTGAAAAAAGTTATGGACTGCAGCTTTAACGATGATTTTAATAGCATACAAATATTTATTAGTATGAATCATTTTGTGGTATATTCTATTATAGTATCTAGTATCATGTATTTATTACTGCTGTCAACATCCAAAATAAAAGTTTTTGTTTAAATAATATACGTGTGTACTGAGTATATTTTTATGTATATATAAATACAAACACATGCATGTATATATTTAAGAAAATTGTATTGTTTATATGTTTATATACATATTAATACATGAAATGGCAGATGATACACAGAGGTCTAGGGCAGGGCAAGTGCATTAAATGTGTTAATAATTTTAACGCATTATCTTTCTCCATAATTAATTAACGAGGTAAATTACGAGCCCCACACACACACACACACACACACACACACATACACACACACAGATTTTTATAATCTGAAGAACCTTCTTTTGCATCGTGAAGCACCTTTATTTTTGAGAGCACTACAGTCAGAAACATTTAATGTTCACTGTTTTTAGCATATGCTGTAGAGTATTCAGTAAGTAATAAGCTAGCATTTGATTAATATATATTGGAGCTTGTATTTCTTTGAGCTCATATGAATTGTCTCTTCAGAGCTGGTGTAAGAGCATCATGTGCCGGAGGTCACGATCAGCTCCTGCGCCCGCTGAAGTTCAGCAGGTTTAGCAGCAGTCTGCAGACGACGCCAATGAATTTCACTGCCACTGAAAGCCACCAGGGACCCGTTTAGCAGACATACAGCCCCTGACAGGATCACTTAAAATATAGAGTGCAAGCGAGATGGCTGAGGAATAAACCCCCATCAAATTCAATTACACTGAAGCAATTTCCCCACTGCCACTAAAACTGATATTTTCACATGCAGTGCAATGAGACCAAACCCCGAGGTTTGTGCTGAACAGATATTATCACCGCAACAGCGATACGCGCAACATATGCGCAACACTGCAACTGCTTAAGCGCAACATCTCTGGAGGACTGCGAACAATTACACCCCAAAACACACAGGCCATGCTGCTCCGATAAACTCATGCTAGGATCAAACAGAGAGTTGCTCTGTGTCTGATCACTGTTACTTAAATCTCATTCATCAATTATTATTATTATTATTAAAGTAACATTGATAAGAAACTGTAATTTAACAATATTTGTAAATGGCAAAAACAATACAACAAATTTACGATCAATTTTTCAATTATCAGCTATTCCTTTGCAAAGTCCCGCCCATCTCAGAACCCAGCCAATCATCAAATAGAGAATGCAAGCTTTCAAACGGGACAAAAACACAACAATCAATAAACAGCCAAGGTTTTTTTTTTTATTATTCTTTTTTATTTTGAATCACAGAGCAAATTTTTAACTTTTCTTAGCAAAAAAGACTAACAGACAAAAATGCAATTATAAATAAGCAAAAATGAAAACTGATTTAATTCAATTAAATTGGGCTGGGAAAGTTAGCGTGTTATTATAATATATATTTTATTGCACGTTATCGCATTTGTTTTTATTATTATGAAAGTCTGCTCACTGGCTCTGAATACACATTCAGACAAATCACAGGTCAAGGAGGAGATGCTCCCGATCAATCAGCAATCACAAACCACTGTCCTCTGTTAACCAGCTCGTAATCACAACTTCATAAATAGGAAATAGGAAGGAAATCTTATGAGTCAATGCTTTAATTTAGCAAGAAATGGTCAAAATCACTGTTGAATCACCAAGAGCAAATTTAATTAACTTAACTCTTTTAATAATTTCTATGAATTTTATTCATAATTTTCCTCATGAAATTAATCTGTAGTGTAATAGTGTTGAATTTCATTAAATTGTGATTTAGTATCAGAATTTCATTTGTTTCTTTTCATTTAGCATCCTGTGAGGCTTGGCCTATTCACAGTCATATTATACTTCATAACATGCTTACATTATACTGTAAATAAAACTAAGTACCCTTTCTATTAAAACCTCACAAATGCAGTCAATGTTAGTTTTTTTTTCAAGTTCCAGTGCTGTGGAGAGCGGCTATTTGCTCTGACTGATATTTACAATTTCAATAACCTCTAAATAAATGTTTCACATCCAAATGTCAGTGTAAATTGATATTTGTAGCCTTCATTTGCGGCGAGACGTGTGGAGCACCTGTACGCCGCGAGTCATATTCACAAACTCCCGGTTCTCATAGGACCACGGATGCCATGGAAACCCATCATGACATCACTCGCTCAGAAGCGATGACAGGCAGATTGTATGATGTCATAGGTTCTGATGCGTCTGTAATATGTTGGTGTGTAAATGCTGCCCTCTGCATCATAAAAAACACTTAAATATCCCTTGAATTCATTCATATAGATGCGGAAGGTCAGGAGGGCCTACTTGAAAAATGATTTATGGAGATCAGCAGGAATCGCTTGCTTCTTGCCAATAAACGACGTCTGCACAGAAACACAATTCAAGAGCCTGAGGGTGAATGTTTAGATTTTCATGTGCGTATGAGTTTTATGGCTGAATGTGCTAAATAGGTCATAAAAGGTCCAGCATTGCCTTGCTAAAACAGATGCATCTTGTGAATTTATTTGATATATAGATCTGCTTACCTGCTGAACTCACACACACACACACACACACTGCGTGGGCGGTTTTAACTGTATACTGTGCAATGTTCAAAATGTGTCAGGTTTTTATTTATCGAGGCATACTGCTCTGTTATTTACATATGCGATGAAGAACTGTGACGTGTGCTGAATGTGTGTTAAACTTGTTATTAAAGTGAGTTGAGCTGTTAACAACTGTAAAACAACACTGCAATGAGCCACTGCACAGTAAATTCACTGTAGTTTATAACAGACTTATCACTCATTTGTTATAGGCTAAAGAAATGATTTTTTTTACAGTTTAGCTTTATGTATTAATAAAAAATATAATTGAATATACAAAAAAAAATGTGTAGTAAATAATACACTACTGTTAGCAAGGACACATTAAATTGATGAAAAGGAACAGAAATTACATTTATAATGTTACTAAAGATTTCAATTCCAAATAAATTCTGTTCTTTCGAACTTTCTAATTATCAAAGAATTATGAAAAAAAAAATTATATATATATTGTTTCTACAAAAATATTGGACAGCACAACTGTTTTCAGCATTGATAATAATCAGAAATGTTTCTTGAGCAGTAAATCATCATTTTTCATGATTTCTGAAGATCATGTGACACTGAAGACTGGAGGAATGATGCTGAAAATACAGCTGCACATCACAGAAATAAATTACATTTTTCAGTATATTCATGTAAAAAACTGTTATTTAAAATTGGAATAACATTTCACAATTTTGCTGATTTTACTGTATTTTTAACCAAATAAATCCTGCCTTGGTGAGCAGAAGAGGCTTCTTTATAAAATTTTAAAAATAAAATAATAATCTTTCAGACCACAAACATTTGGACGGAGGTGTATTCATCGATTTAAATGTACTCAATCATAATTAATAATGCACTTAACATGATTAATTGTGATTAATCACAGCTAACCGTGGGGTTAATGAGGTACATGTTTAATCCATTCACAGCCCTAGACTGAATATACAGCTACGTCTGAAAGGCAGTCGATGTAGAAAAGTTATTTTGTGTATCTCCCAACAGCGACTAAACTGGTCATGCTAACCAGTCAGAGTCTTAATATTAGAAACCCAACTTTTCCAGACTAATTATCATTGGTTTATCCAGACACATGAGATTTGAGTGAAATCTACGTATTTATAGTGTCACTAGACAATAACAGACACTATAAGACACACTTCCCCTGAACTAAACCGACACGAAGGATTCAGAGTCAGATATGAAGTATCAGTGATAATACTCGCTCTCTTTTATTCTCCGATGGTTTAGACAGCATCAGAGCTGAACAGGGTCCATGGACAAATTGCCTCTTAAACTGCAGAGAGTCTCGGCTGCGCAGGAATGCAGTGTGTGGCTGGAAAGAGCGAGAGACAGACAGACAGATGGAGAAAAAACCCTCTTTGGAGTTGGAGTTGGACATTAAGGTTGCCATGGTTACCCAGAATAGAAATGTAATGCTTTAAGACGTGTGTGTGTGTGTGTGTGTGTGTGTGTGTGTGTGTGTGGCTCTGCGTGGAATGCGTGTTTATGTGTTTATGTGTGTGTGTGTGTGTGCGCTGCTGTGGTAAGAGAGAGGCTTTGTATGAAAGGATTAAAGTCTCTTTGTGGTTGCTATGCTTGGCATCGTGATACAGGGCCTCCTCAAAAGCTGAGCTCTGAGTCTAAACAGGGCCTGCAGTATCCACACACACACACACACACACACACACACACGGCAGCCTTCTCATGTTGATCCCTAATTGTTTTATGAGTCTTTGCGTATGTATGTTCACCTCAGCAGGTGTGTGTGTGTGTTTAACAAAACTAAAAGGTTTCAGTTTTTAATGACTGTGTAATTTGTCATGTATATTTTAGGATAATACAGTTAATAATTCTGAAAATGACTGTACTATATGAGACTGTTTATGTAATGTAATTATTTAATATGCAATTACCCTACTGTTTGAGGTTAGCAAGATTTTAAAATGTTTTTAAAAGATTACTACTTGCTCACCAAGGCTTCATTTATTTGGTTAAAAATCCAGAAAAATAACACTAAAATTGTAAAATATTAGTACAATTTAAAATAGCTGTTTTCTTTATGAACATATTAAAAAAAGTAATTTATTTCTGTGATGTGCAGCTGTATTTTCAGCATCATTCCTCCAGTCTTCAGTGTCACATGATCTTCAGAAATCATCCTAATATGATGATTTACTGCTCAACAAACATTTCTGATTATTATCAATGTTGAAAACAGTTGTTCTGCACAATATTTGTTTGTGGAAACTGTAATACATCTTATGTATCAGGATACTTTGATGAATACAAAGTTCAAAATAATTTATTTGAAATAGAAATATTTTGTCAAATTATAAATTTAGTGCATCCTTGATAAATAAAATAATTAAATTCTTAATAATCTTTTTAAGAGTAGTGCATATTGACACATTAAATCCCAAAATTAATGTAGAATCAGCATAAAGGAAGTATATTTTAAATAATACTTGTTTTACAGCATCTTTCATGTATTAAATAATAAATCAATAACAATGCTGGCACCAATACCACTATTAAACTAATTCCTATTTTTCACTTTGTGAGGAGAAAATAATTACTTATAGTCATTTAACAATATCTGAAAGCAGCAAGTTTTAATATTTAGGCACAGCAGGCCTGAAAATTATTAGAAGACTGTATTAATGTATTATTAAACATAACTGCGGCTCCGCACAGTACTCTTTACCATGTTTACATCCATCCTGCAGATTTTCCAGCACAGACAATGCAAAAAAAATTGAGTCCATTTCTCTCCAGCCCTCAGGGACAAACAGAGATTTACTGCTCGAGTTCACAACAGCAGGAAAACGACACTGACATGATCATCGGGATGGACTCTTGAAATCTGCTCTCACAGAAGCCGCATTCTGTCCCCTGGGAACGCAGGAGCATTAAACCTGGTAATAGTAACAGGGGCTCACTGTACACCGTGGACAGAAGCAGGCCGGCTCATGAGCTGAGGGTTTGACAGCTCCCGGCGTGAGTCAGACGAAGGTGACAAAGCCCTCCGCAGCCCAGACCCCCCGCAGCTCGCTGTCCAGCTCTATTTGTGAGTGTGTCGGGACGTTTGACTAGCTTTTAACTTCCACATTCCCTCCTGACAAACGCAAGCGCACACACACCTCATCCAATAAAGACCTTGAGCTGGAGCACTCGTATATTTATAACCCTGTCTGTGTTGGACACACAATAGACTTTGAAAAGAGAACTGGCCTTCTGTGCATTGAAGATTGAATCTGCTCCAAACCTAGCGAGCTGCCAGAATAGACTCTTTTTAAACTGTGTTTAAAGGCAAGACATCGATGCAAAGGCTGCTCCAAATACCAAAGGAATCTTGGAATCCAGTCATTAAAAATGTAATTTACGGTGTAAGATAGAATGTCATGGAATTTTGAAATCAAAAGAAGGGCTGTACAATTAATCAGAATGCATTTTGAAGACAACTGCATGTTGTGTGTATCTTGAGAAAACTATTCAGATACACACAGAAAATCAAAAGTCTTCACTATAACCCGCCAAAATAAAAGTTCTGTTTAACTTGAAGAAATTATTACAGAAATATATTACTATACATACCTTTTTAAGGAATATCACACAAGGTTTGCATGTTTTAGTTAAAAATTGTACAGCACCACTTTCCAGAAATGAAAGGAACGGACCAAATTTAATTTGATTATATTTTTGAAAGATTAAATCAAATTTGTTAAGGGTTTATCTTTAAATTTAATTACCACTGATTTCGTGTTTTGTGAAATCAACCGATTAAACATGTCTGATTATTAATCAGTAATTGAAGCACTAAATTGAGATTTAGAAAAATCTAAACATTTTGTAATAAGGTCAAACTAAACATTTTACGAATTTATTTAAAATCATTATGTTTTAATAGTCTTGTATCCTTGTTTAAAAGAAGTCAACTTATTTTAATGTGCTGACTAACATCCTAAATCATGTAGTAAATTTAAAAAGGTAAATGTAAAGTACTAAAAGTAACAGTTATTAAATATGCATTTAATTTGTATATATTTTAAATGTACTAAATTGAAACTTCACCTTTATAAATGTGCAAAAAATTACAAATATGTTTAATAACAAGTTTCAACAGAAATTACATTGAATGAATTTGAGTTTTCAATAAATGCTTGGCAGTACCCCTTAACAAGTAACATGAAATTACAAGTAAAGTTTTAAGTACTTGAGCATGTTAAAAAAGCACTCTAAAGTTCAGCTAATTGCATTTAATTTAAACTATACTACATTTTAATTTAATTGCAATTAAAATACAATTATTGTCAGAACACATTGCATTCAATTCTCACTTAAGTATATTCTTTATTTCCGTAATAAGTACTCTTTTCATAAGTCTTCTTCATGAGGGACAGCAGGGCAGGGATTTCAGTCTGAAGAACAGATGGCTTCAGACAATGAGCGACGACTTCTGCATTAGCCTAATAATGAAGGTATAAACATGTTTGCCAATCTTTCTTTGAGTGAAAACGTCTTTCTGGCCTCCATATTTATTTGCTTACTTGTCCTAAAATGCGGTCACAGTGCCTCTGACGCCTTTTATTCAGAGAGCTCTTTGATTGAATTAGACTCATGAATACGAATGGCGGCGTCAAAGCGTCCAGCAGCGAGGTATTGACAGCCGTGGAGCACGAGGGACCCGTTCAAAGAGTGCAGCACACTTCCACACACGCATCTCGCTCAAAGACATCAGAGACTGGGCCGCACCAGACACCGGAATCACACATCGCGGCATCATAACGGCTCACAGTTTGACCAAGATCTGAGCAGCAGCCTGAGGAAGAGAGCGGCCATCATCAGCAGAACGGCAGCCAACTTAATGGCCGTAGCAAAATGGCTTTCCGACAAAAGCACACAGAATAAGACCAGCGCAATCCTTTAAAATGCTTGATAAGAGCTATTTGGAGCATGAAAAGCATTTATTCTAAGTATGTGATGACTAAATTGCCTGGTTAGAGTGAAATATCAAAAACAGCACAGGAATGATTGTTCATCAGAACATACATTAAAGGTTATGCAGGTGAATAAAAATGGCAAATAAGAATGTTGTAATTGTCTCCTGAGCTCTAATATCACATTATCATTATGTCTTGATAAAGCCACCATGCACCATGTGAAGGTTTTGTCAAAAGATTTTCAGTCTACATCCAATTAAAACGGCACAGTGTATCAGACTACATCAATCATCTACAACACTAGAGGGAGACCAGTTGATCGGCTGTGCCAATTAATCGGAACCGATAATCTGCAAAGACCCATATCGACAGCTTTCGGCTGTAGAAGTGCTGTTCATTGTTAAGTTGTTAATTTCAATAGACACATTTACTAATACATTTTTCACTTTAAACTTGTACCTGTTATCATTAATAAACTATGAACTAATGATCAACGTATTATTGATATATTAATATTTATATTTTAAAAGTACAGTTTTTGTTTTTTGTAATACATTATAGCACTATTTTACATGGAGTGTTATGATTGTTTTCATTCAATATCCATTAATTGGTTATCAGCCAGTATGGTCCAACCTAGTTATCTGTACGGGTAAAATCCAATATCGATCTATACAACAGGCAAGTACAAGATACAAGACTGCAAACTTTATGGTTTTAAATGAGGGAAGGGCTACAGACCCTAACTGCACATTTTAGAGCGGTCTTTTATTGTGTCCAGTCTAAGGCACACCTGTGCAATAATCATGCTGTCTATTCAGCATCTTGAGATGCCACGCCTGTGAGGTGGAGGAATTATCTCGGCAAAGGAGAAGTGCTCACGAACACAGATTTAGACAGATTTGTGAACAATATTTGAGAGAAATAGTCCTTTTGTGTACATAGAAAATTTTTGAAATCTTTGAGTTCAGCTTATGAAAAATGGGGGCAAAAACTAAAATTTTGTTCAGTGTATGTATACATATTTAAATATGTATTTTGAAATATGTATTTTGAAATATGTTATTCATTCATTTAGCCAATTGAATGGACCAGAGATAAAAAAAGGGTTTTCAAGCATCAAAACAATAACAATTTAACAAACCTTATTTATTTTCCATACATTAGAATGTGTTTTGTTTATTTATTTTTCTGAGCAAAAATAAAAATAAAAAAATACTTACATTTACATACATTCATATTACCATTATTTAAAGAAAATTTTCAATCAGTGTAACAATAGTTCATATACCAAAAATTACAATAAGATGACATTAAAATAATATATGTAAGTCATTTAAAATATAATACAATTTAGTATGTTTATTTACTCTTGAATGTATTTACTCTTTAGAATAGGTTGGATTTATTTTATTTACTTTTTTTTTTATATGAATATATGTGTTATGCTGAAATAATGCAGATTGGTGGCTAACAACCTCATAGTTCACAGTGTGTCTCTCTTTAAAAGTTCATAAATTATCATTGAAAATCAATTCTTCAATCAATAAATTAAAATGAATGGGATTTACTCTTTCAGGATCTGACTGTTGCACTCAAAACTCTTGCAAACAACTTAGTTACTACCTAGCAACTACTAAGAAATTGGTAGAAACAGGTCTGAGTTTATTAACAGGAACAGTACTGACAGACCTCACAGTTAGACATGAACGTGTTATTTCCATGACTCGAGGGTGTCTGCTAGAGCGATCGGTCTATACCACGCAAAGTACGAAAAACAAAACACAGAAAAAACGCTAACACTTTACAATATGGTCCTATAAATAAATTAACAAACGATCAGCAATACATTCATTACTGAATAACTTTTGTACCATTAACAAGGATTAATCTATAATTTATACAGTGAAAACTAGTTTCATTTTATATATGATTATTTAATTTCTACTGTTAGACCAAGCTGAAAGACTTAAAGCACTGCTTATTTCATTTAAAACTTTATATTCTATTATTTTGATTTGTGCTATTGCTTGTAATTTGTTCTAATTGATATTGGAATCAATAATTGTGAAATTTCACTTGCATATAAAATTGGAGTGGTTTATTACAATACAATGTTACAACAAACAATAACTAAATAACTAAGTTATTTACTAAATAACTTAGTCTCGTTGTACCCTACTTCAAAACTTATAGTTATAGTAACTTACAGTAATATACGTATATATATATATATATATATATATATATATATATATATATATATATATAAACCTAGTGTTTCCAAGAGAATATATAAGAGGAGGAACACACTAACAGCTTACAGTAACTCCACAGGACAGCCAATCTCAAAAGCCATCAATCCTCCTCTACCAATGAAATGCTTCGACAGCACCCAGCTGTTTCCTGTCGGCCTGCAGGAGGTTCTGCGCCGTATCAGTCGCATTTTATACACACAAATGCGAACACAGTTTCAATAAATCACGTCAACCTTGCTGGAGTTAAATTCCTTCTGTGACCTGCTGACCCACAGCCATGATGTAATCACCACATCTCTGGAGAGACCGAAGGACATGGATACTGACGGGAGACACAAGCCACAGATTGGGGAAATATGAAGAACATCAAACATGTTTCTCTATTCATACTCCCACCAGCCAATTAGGAAGATGGATAAAAGGCAGAGAGAAAGATTGTGCTAGTTTGATGACATGAAACATGTGTCTTGATTGGACAGACTGTTAGTTTGTGTGTCTCTCAGTTGCTGTGAACTGCAGACCTGAGATAGACTGACTTCTAAAGATCTCTATTCATGAAATTGTTTGCCATAATGATTATTATTACATGTCCTCAAGGCTGGGCAATAAGCAATATCAAATCACATTAATTATAATAATTATAAGCTCTGGATATTTTTACTCGATATGGCTTAATCATGATTATTTTATTAATTTCATTAGACACCATTTTTGATTAGAAATCTGCATTAAATACTAAAACACAGAATCTAGAAAATACAAGAACATACAATTAATAAAAACATGGAACTAATTTTATGGGGCACTAAATTAAAAAGTACCTACTCAAAGAAATTATTTATTTTTGTACTTTTCACACACACACACACACACACACACACACATATATATTTATTTATTAGGGGTGTCCCCGACTAAGGATTTTCATAGTCGAATCAGAATTTTTCAATCTTGCCGATATTCGACTGATAGTCGAATCATATGTTTGGGAGCGGGGCAAAATACATTAATAAGAGTCAAGTCAGATATTCGACTAACATACCGTATTTTTCGGACTATAAGTCGCACCTAAGTATAAGTCGCATCAGTCCAAAAATATGTCATGACGAGGAAAAAAACATATATGAGTCGCACTGGACTATAAGTCGCATTTCTTTAGAACCAAGAGAAAACATTACCGTTTTCAGCCGTGAGAGGGCACTCTATGTTTTCAGTGGTATGCTACAGGAGCACTGAGCAGCATAGAGCGCCCTCTCGTGGCTGGAGAAGGTAATGTTTTCTCTTGGTTCATTTCTCCTGGTTCATGTCAAATTAATTTTGATAAATAAGTCGCACCTGACTATAAGTCGCAGGACCAGCCAAACTATGAAAAAAAGTACGACTTATAGTCCGGAAAATATGGTAATTACTGATGTTAACACACAGGGAAAATGTGTAACAAACACCATGCAGATATAAACAGGGTAAACAATGTTTTATGTTTTGATTAAAAGATAGCTAACACTTAACATTGGCGAAACCATAACAATTATTAATTTTTACAATAGTGCTCTCATTATAACTTTAGCCGAAAACGTTAGCAATTAATGTTCTGCATTTCTGTTTTGAGCTGCCTGCGCTGAAGATGACCAGTAGAGTGAGCATTTGATAGCAAGTTTTTAATCAATGGGATTCAACTCATAATTTCATGTATAATACACTTCGTTTTTTATACAACATATATACACTTATATACACTTTTGTTTAGGGACCAATTCTCATTATGAACTAGTTTCTTATTAGCATCCAAATTGCTAACATATTAGCTGATTAATAGTGCTTATAAAGCACTTATTATTCTGCATGACCATATTCTGTATTCCTTTATCCAGCCACAGACCTAAACTTAACAACTACCTTACAAACTACGGATACACAACAAACTAGGAGTTTAGTGAGGCAAAATTCATAGTTAATAGTTCGTTAATACTGAGAATTGGTTCCTAAACTAAAGCGTGACCAATTTTAATAGTATATTATAAAGGTAAATGTACCTGAGCTAATATTAATTAACAATGAACAGCTGCATTCATATTTACTGTTAACAAAGATCAATTAACTGACATTAACTAACAATGAGGAATAAGGAACATTTGCCAGTTAACATCAATGCATTAACTAACACAAGAGCAATAATGAGCATTTGTAAATGCAGATATGTTTTGTTCACTGGTAATTAATGCATTAACTAAAGGAACTTATTTTAAAGCGCATTTTCTAAATCAATATATTTTAATAAAATATTGATATGTCATTTATTCAGATTTTTTTGTTAATTAATCAGCGTAGCGTGTAATTAACTTCCCAATCAATTGATACATACAGTATATTTATGCAACTACAAACACAAACAAACATTCACAGACACACACAGACACAAAGACTGATCATCAAACTGTTGATGTGTAGCACTCTTTCTACAGTAATGAGATGGAAAATTATTAGAGTAATTAGTAATTAACTCAAAATAACTAGAGCAAATTAGACAAAAATAAATGAAATAGATGAAGAGAGAGATTTTTAGTAATGAGGCCTGTAGTTTGAGCAGAACTACAGTCTCAGCTTAGAGACTGATGAAATATTGCAGTAATTGGACTGAACTCAGATATGTGTTTGTGTGTGTGTGTGTGTGTGTGTGTGTGTGTGTGTGCGTGTGCGTGCGTGTGTCTGTGTTTGCTCTGATTGTGTTCATCAGACTTCAGTATTTCACTCGGTCTCTTGCTATTCACCTTTTGTTGCATAACATTATTAAAGTCCACCTGAGTTGCCATTCACAAACAGTTTTACTTTCATAATATGAAAGTGCTTCCGGCTTTGCTACCATTCGGATGTTCTAGCTTACTGCTCTGCGCTTTGCTTCTTATTTCTGTACTTTTCTCTGATTTTTCTAAGATTTCTACATCAGCAGATCAGCAAAGTGCTCAAACAACATATTTTTGGCACAAACGCTAAAACTAAAAACTCTTTGGGACTGGAATATTACTACAAAAAGAAAACTTTGCCTCCCACTGCCAGCAGCTTACATTCCGGAGACGGGAAAACAACTGCCTACCTTCAAACAGAAGAGAGAGAAAATGCCACCTGTTGGATCTACTTGTTGCATGAACTGCTGCAAGCTTCTACATAGGATTGTGATTCTTAAAACAAAGTTACTTGCTGGACTTCCAAAACAGACGGAACACTTAGCAGACCGTCGTCATAAACCCTCTCAGCATACAGCTGGTGAGTCCCATGAATCTTCTGAATCTCACTAACAGGCGCTCAAGGACGAGCAGACCACAGTATTCAGCTCAGAGCGCAGCCGAGCCCAGGACTCTGATTACTCTGCGTGACTCTGTTATCAGAAACATCCGTAGCAGGACTACAACAACATGCTGCCTTCCTCAAGCAACGGTCTCTGATGTGAACAAAGAACTTCAGAACATTCTGATGAAGCACAAGACTGCAAATCGAATCATCATCCATGTTGGGAAGAATGATATTCAGAAAGAGCAGTCAGAACCCCTTAAGAAGGACTTCAGTGAACTCTTTGAAACACTTCGAAGACTCAAAGTTCAGTCGTTCATCAGTGGACCACTCCCAGCAAGGGGAACAAATATGTTTTCACGGTTGCTTGGGCTGAACACATGGCTACAAAGATCTTGTAATATAAAAGGAGTGAATTTCATTTACAACTTCAATCTTTTCTGGGGCCATAGACAATTGTTTAAACTGGATGGCCTCCACCCAAACAAACTTGGTGCTAGAGTGTTTAAGGACAGTATCTACTTTTCCCTCCGTCATCCTTCAGCAGAGTGTGTCAATCCATTCAGCACACAAACCGGGTCCGAGTCATCATGGGGTTGACATATCCCACAAGGACACTGATAACACCATGCAGCCAAAACAAGCACTGTTGATAGACACTATCCCGGCTGAGCCCTGCCCACAGAGCTCCTCACAGACTGACTGTGATGTATCAAAACAGCTACAAGATTCAGCACCCAGGGATGACTTTCTGGAAAACAGCCCGGGAAGCCAGGACAACATATCACAGCCACCGGAAACACCAGAGACACAGCCCATCTCACCAGACACATTATCCCTTTCTCCAGCATCTCCACTTCTGTGCTTTTCACAGAAAATGGAGGAATTGGTGTATGCTGGGACTAAACTCTCTCACTCATTTGCTGCAAGCCCGCAGATATCAACAAAAAAACGGCGGGCCCCACAACCACCAAAGCCTGTGGTCCCTGCTCAAGCAAGAGCCATCCTACCGCTGCCACAACGCCAGGGCCCAAACCCTCTATCTGCTGAAGGTGAGCCAAAAACAACTGATAGCAGCTCTCAGTGATATGTGTCGGGTCCCCGCTATAATAACAGCAACATTCCCAAATGCCTACTGAACAAGCGGGAACCCAGTGTGCCTGTAGCTTTCTCTATTTCAGTTTTATCATGTGATAGAAAGTCTAAGGCCATCTCAAGCCGAAGGGCAAACTCATCTAATCTGCTCATCTAATCTCAAACTAAGATTGATGTAAAGACACAAAGCACAGCCATCAAGTTAGCATCTATAAACATTCGCTCGCTAAAAAATAAATCATTTCTAATCAATGACTTTATAACCACAAACAATCTGGATTTTATGTTTCTAAACGAAACATGGCTTGAAGACAGCTGCAATGCAACAGTCCTTAATGAAGCAGCCCCTCATAACTTCACTTACATGAGTGTCTGCAGGACTGTTAGGAGAGGTGGGGGTGTAGCTGCTCAATTTAAAGATATATATCAATGCAAGCTAGTGTCATTTGGTCAGTACTTGTCTTTTGAATATCTAGGGATTGTGCTGAAAGGTGCTCCATGCATTCTGTTTATTATTATTTATAGGCCTCCAAAATACTCTCCAGCCTTTGTTGAAGAGGTCACAGAAATGTTATCAATGATTTCCTCAGAGTTTGACTGTTTTGCTATTGCAGGGGATTTTAATATTCACATAGATAATGCAGAAAACAGAACTACAAAAGAAATGATAACGGTTCTAAACACTTTTGACTTGACTCAGCATGTGCATGGACCCACACACAAAGGTGGACACACTCTAGACTTAATCATCAGTAGGGGTCTAAACATTTCATCCATTGTTATTAAGGACATAGCACTATCTGATCACTTCTGTATTTTTTTTTATATTTTGATGTCTGCTACAACTGAATTTAGATCGGTCTTTGTCAGAAGGAGATGCATTAACGAGAACACAAGTGTACTATTTATGGAGGCTATATCTTTAACACCAAGCATTTCTGCAGACTCTGTTGATACTCTCCTTGATTCCTTTAACTCAAAAGTTAAGAATGTTATTGATGATATTGCTCCAATAATAGTCAGTAAGAAAACAAACAGACAGAAATCAGTTTGGAGAAGATCAACAGCAGTTCAGACTATGAAAAGACAATGCAGAAAAGCAGAGCGGATGTGGTGGAAGACAAAACTTGAAATTCACTATAGCATCTATGCTTTTATAGCATCAGCCTTCATGCTTTTAATGTGAAACTAGCCACAGCTAGACAGAATTTCTTTTCAAACCTTATAAACAGTAACTTAAATAACACTCGTACTCTTTTTGCCACTGTTGAGAGCCTGACAAACCCCCCAAGTCAGATTCCCAGTGAAATGCTCTCAGACAGCAAATGCAATGAGTTTGCATCCTTCTTTTCTGAGAAGATCATCAATATCAGGAAGGCGATTAGCACATCCTCAAGTAATGCAGAGGTCAGACAGATTAGGCCACAATATCAAAAAGATACTATGTCTATTTTTGAAGCAACTGATTTCAAAATTCTGGAAGACAGTGCAGCACCTAAAATCGTCAGCCTGCTATCTTGACACATTTCCCACATCTTTTTTCAAAAGTGTGCTTAACTGCTTAGAAGCAGATCTTTTAGAAGTGGTGAACGCCTCACTTCTTTCTGGGACATTTCCAAACTCCTTAAAAACTGCAGTTGTTAAGCCCCTCCTGAGCAATCTTGATAACACCATTTTGAGCAACTTTAGACCAATATCTAATCTTCCTTTTATAGGCAAAATTATAGAAAAGGTAGTTCCTCTTCAGGAACTCGAGCTGCGTCGAAGCGCTTTGGGGAACGCGTTCAGCGTACGCGACTCTGAATATCGTGTGTAATCAGTCCAATGGAAGGGGGTGACGTCACCGACGTGGTGACGTAAGTGACCAGGAAGCTATAAAAGCACGTGCCACGCAGCTGGCGTCAGCTTCGCATCTTTCAGCAAGCGCTCTGTGTGTGAATGTCATTTGTCCGTCTTGTGAGTCTTATTTACTGTTGTCTGTCCAGTTAAAAGAGCTCCTAGACATGCCAAAAAGCAAGGCGAAAGTTAAGCACTCAGATGGCGATTCCAAATCGCGTTATAGGCTGTGTGTTCCTCCCTGCCCGAGATATATAACGGGTGGGGATACACAGAACCTGTGCGTGGTTTGCCTGGGTTCGAAGCACGCTGAGTCGGCTCTCGAGGGGGCCGACTGCCCGCACTGTGAGCGAATGTCTGTGCGGCTGCTTCGTTCCCGGAGGGCCCTCTTCGAGGAATGGGGCCTTCGCCAGCGTTCCCCGCAGTGCTGGTCCCGCTTCTGCCGAGGCAGAACGGCGGCTGCACTCGTGGGGTTCGCAAGTCGATCTGGTAGAGGGAATGGAGACGGGCCAGTCCCTATCTCCTTCCACTTCTGCCAGATCCGGCACCCAATCCCTAGAGTCGGAAGCACGCACAGCGGTTCCTTCCACTCAGGGTGAGGGATCGACGCTCCGCCTCTCTTCCTTCGAGGAGGTCGATGTGGAGTCGCTCGATAGGGATTCGCCACCCCACTCGCTACAGTATGAGGAGCTCTTAGAGGTGGTTACTCGCGCGGTGGCCAAATTAAGTATCGATTGGCCCGCCGAAAAGTCTACCGAACCGCAGAGAAGCAAGCTGGATGAACGCTTCCTGCGCGCGAGTCAGCCACCTCCCAGCCGGGGCCTTCCATTCTTTCCCGACCTGCATGATGAGATCGCCAGGTCGTGGAAACGTCCATTCTCTGCCCGCATCTACATCCCCTCGTCTGATTACTACGGAAATGTAGTGGGGATGGGAGAGCACGGTTATAGAGCGATGCCCCGGGTGGAACAGACGCTTGCGAGCTATCTGTCCCCTGGCCCCGGCATTGCCCTCAAAGCCACTAAGAACAACTTCGGCTTTGGTGGGCAAAGGGTATGCGGCTGCAGGTCAGGCTGGTGCTTTCTGCACACCATGGCGGTGTTACAGGCGTACCAGGCCGACCTGCTCAAGGAGCTAGACGAGGGAGAGGAGATCAAGTCCCATGATATTTCTGAATTAAGAAGGACCGCTGATCTCTCCCTCCGCGCCACCAAGGAGACCGCCAGAGCGATTGGCGGTCCATGGCAGCTATGGTGGCCGCGGAGAGGCACTTATGGTTGACCCTGACCGATATGAAAGAACGGGACAGGGTCTGCCTCATGGACGCCCCGATCCAGCCGACTGGCCTGTTCGGCGACGCAGTTAATTCTGTCGTCGACAGGTTCCAGGAGGCCCGCAAACAGGCGGCGGCGTTCCAAAAGTTCCTCCCTCGTCGCTCCCTCGGGGCATCTGGGAAGGAGATGCCCCAGCCGCACCCTAGCTCCTCACACCGCGAGGCCCAGAAACAGAGCGTCGCCTCTCGTGCTCCTCCGCGTCGGGAACGAGAGTCTCAGCGACGCTCTAGGCCGAGGTCTTCTAAGCCCAAATTAGATTTAAGGGCGGTTATCGAAGCTAAGAAGTCCTCGGCCAAGAAACCCTGACGCCAATGGCCCGGGGTTTCAGAGGGCAGCCTCCGCTGGGGTAGAACGGTACACACCGCAGTCCACGGTGCCCGTCCCACCTCAGTGCCCTCTAGGGGTCGTTCTGCCAACCCTGCCAGTGCT
This sequence comes from Carassius carassius, assembly GCF_963082965.1. NCBI lineage: Eukaryota > Metazoa > Chordata > Actinopteri > Cypriniformes > Cyprinidae > Carassius > Carassius carassius. The sequence continues at coordinate 43,154,771 of NC_081757.1, read as the reverse complement.
CCAGGGCGCAGCGGCCCCGGGCGAGCATCGTTCTCAGTATCCTCCGCCCGTGCGCGTAGCGGGGCTGGGGCGCTCGCCGCCCCTGCGGGGGTCTCTTACACCAGAGGTCAGTCTCGAGAGACTGATTCCCTTAGTAGATTATTTAGCAGCGTGGAAACTACTGCCAAATGTATCTCGTTGGGTCCTGCATATAGTAGAAAAAGGCTACCGCATTCAGTTCGGCTCCGTGCCGCCTATATTCAACGGGGTCGTTCACACGATAGTGGGCCCCGGGCAGGGTCTGGTTATGGAACAGGAAGTGAAAACCCTATTAGAGAAGGGGGCCATCGAGGTGGTCCCTCCTCAGGACAGGGAGTCCGGATTTTACAGCCGGTATTTCATAGTTCCAAAGAAGGATGGGGGGCTGCGTCCGATTATAGACTTGAGGGTCTTAAATCGTTCAGTTATGAGACTGAAGTTCAGAATGCTCACAATCAAGCATGTTGTAGCTCAGATCAGGTCCGAGGACTGGTTTGTCACGATAGATCTCAAAGACGCATATTTTCATATCTCCATCCTTCCTCAACACAGGAAGTTTCTGAGGTTCGCTTTCGGGGGCGAAGCCTACCAATATCGAGTACTTCCCTTTGGCCTCGCACTCTCACCCCGCACGTTCACAAAGTGTGTAGATGCGGCTCTGGCCCCCCTGCGCACGCAGGGCATCCGCATTCTCAATTATATCAACGATTGGTTGATTTTAGCTCAGTCAGAGCAGATTGCGGTTCGACATCGAGATGTCGTTCTCGCACATATGGGGGAGCTGGGTTTGAGACTGAACGCCAAGAAGAGTGTACTTTCTCCGGCTCAGAGAACCACCTATCTAGGCGTAGTATGGGATTCGACCGCGATGCAGGCACGATTGTCCCCTGCTCGTATGAGTCGATCCTCATCTCAGTCAAGAGAGTCAGAGAAGGCCAGTCACTCACTGTCAAACAATTTCAGAGATTGTTGGGTCTGATGGCAGCTGCGTCCAACGTGATACCTCTTGGCCTACATGAGACCCCTACAGTGGTGGCTCAAGACCAAGGGATTTTCCCCGAGGGGCAATCCGCTTCGCACTATCAAGGTCACGCGGCGCTGCCTCCGTGCCTTAGACATGTGGAAGAAACCTTGGTTCTTGAATCAGGGCCCGGTGCTGGGAGCTCCTTGTCGCCGTGTGACACTAGCGACGGACGTGTCCCTCACCGGCTGGGGTGCAGTCATGAGTGGCCACCCTGCCCGTGGTCTGTGGAGCGATCGCCATCTAACGTGGCATATCAATTGTCTAGAAATGCTAGCAGTTTATCGTGCACTGAAGCACTTCCTCCCAGACCTGAGAGGTCACCATGTGTTGGTGCGCACCGACAACACATCAGTGGTCTCTTACATCAACCACCAGGGCGGTCTGCGTTCGCTGGCGCACCAGACCCTGGTGTGGTCCCAGAACAAACTCCTCTCATTAAGAGCAGTATATATTCCTGGGAAGTTAAATATGGGAGCAGACATACTGTCGAGGCAGGGGCCGAGGCCCGGGGAATGGAGACTTCACCCACGGGTGGTAGATCAGATATGGAGAGTGTTTGGCAGGGCTCAAGTAGACCTTTTTGCGACTCAGGAGACGTCACAATGTCCCCTCTGGTTCTCTCTAGTTCATCCAGCTCCTCTGGGACTGGACGCTATGGTACAGACCTGGCCGAGGCTTCGTCTGTACGCTTTTCCCCCTATCGCTCTGCTTCCCGGAGTTCTGGCGAGAGTACGCCGGGACGGGGTCCGTCTGTTATTAGTAGCCCCGTTCTGGCCGGGCCGAGTATGGTTCTCAGATCTAGTCTCGCTCCTCGACGGCTCTCCGTGGGAGATACCGATCAGGACAGACCTACTCTCACAGGCGCAGGGCACGATAATTCACCCTCGCCCGGAGTTGTGGAAGCTGTGGGTGTGGCCCCTGAGGGGGCACAACTGGTAGCAGCTGGTCTCTCAACTGAGGTTGTGGAGACCCTACTCCAATCCAGAGCTCCCTCTACGAGGAAACTGTACGCCCTGAAGTGGAAGCTTTTCACTTCATGGTGCAGAGACCGCCAGCTAGACCCAGCAAACTGCCCAGTTGGTACAGTTCTGGAGTTTCTACAGGCTAGGCTCTCTGCAGGGTTGACCCACTCTACTCTGAAGGTCTACGTGGCGGCCATTGCGGCCTACCACACCCTTCTCGACGGTCAGTCTCTGGGAAGACACCCCCTAGTTACACGTTTCCTCCGCGGTGCACTGAGGCTGAGACCTCCAGTACGGTCCCGTATTCCCCCGTGGGACTTGGTTGTGGTGTTAGAGGCTATGTGCAAACCCCCGTTTGAACCTATTCAAGATATCTCAGACAGACATCTCACACTTAAAACCTCTTTTCTGTTGGCTATTACCTCTCTGCGGAGAGTAGGAGATCTTCAGGCCCTCTCGGTGGCCCCTTCTTATCTTGAGTTTGCACCAGGCATGACTAAAGCGTTCATATACCCTTGAGCGGGATATGTTCCCAAGGTTCCCTCTGTTACACCACGACCTGTAGTGCTGCAGGCCTTCTGTCCTCCTCCCTTTCGGGAGCCCGACCAGGCGAAGCTAAACTGTATGTGTCCGGTTCGAGCACTGGACGCATACGTCCACAGAGCTGCCCTGTGGAGAAAAACTGACCAATTGCTTGTGTGCTACGGTCCCCCCAAGAGGGGTTCTCCTGCTTCTAAGCAGACTATTAGTCGTTGGATAGTCGAGGCTATCAACGTCACCTATGAGTCCTCTGGTCGTCCCCCGCTGTCGGGAGCCAAGGCTCACTCTACTCGGGGTATGGCGGCCTCTAAGGCCTTCTTAGCAGGTGTATCCATGCTGGACATCTGCAACGCTGCGGGGTGGTCCACGCCCTCTACATTTGTTAGGTTCTATGGCCTAGATATGCCAGTCACTCCAGGCGCTTCTGTCCTCCTGTCCTGAGCTGTGCTCTTCGGATACACACCAGGCAGGGGTTTGGTAGTCTGGCGGCGTTAGGACTCGTTCCCCAAAGCGCTTTGACGCAGCTCGAGTTCCTGAAGAGGAACGTCTCTAGGTTACGTATGTAACCCTAGTTCCTCGAGGGAACGAGACGCTGCGTCTCGGAGCCATACCCCCGGCACCCCTGCCGGCGCTTGCTGGTACTCGAAGCTGACGCCAGCTGCGTGGCACGTGCTTTTATAGCTTCCTGGTCGCTTACGTCACCACGTCGGTGACGTCACGCCCTTCCATTGGACTGATTACACACGATATTCAGAGTCGCGTACGCTGAACGCGTTCCCCAAAGCGCTTCGACGCAGCGTCTCGTTCCCTCGAGGAACTAGGGTTACATACGTAACCTAGAGACGTTTTTAATCAGCTGAACAAATACTTAAACTCAAATGGATTCCTGGAGAATTTTCAATCTAGTTTTTGACCACATCACAGCACATAGACAGCACTCATTAAGATAATAAATGATATTCGCTTAAATTGTGACTCTGGCAAAATATCGGTGCTGGTATTGCTAGATCTCAGTGCTGCGTTTGACACTGTCGATCATAACATACTACTAGAGAGACTGGAAAACTGGGTCGGGCTTTCTGGGATGGTACTCAAATGGTTCAGGTCATACTTAGAAGGGAGAGGCTATTAGGTGAGTCTAGGAGAGCATAAGTCTAAGTGGACGTCCATGACATGCGGAGTCCCACAAGGGTCAATTCTTGCACCGCTCTTGTTTAGCCTGTATATGCTCCCACTAAGTCAAATAATGAGAAAGAACCAAATTGCCTATCACAGCTATGCTGATGATACCCAGATTTACCTAGCCTTATCTCCAAATGACTACAGCCCCATTGACTCCCTCTGCCAATGCATTGATGAAATTAATAGTTGGATGTGCCAGAACTTTCTTCAGTTAAACAAGGAAAAAACTGAAGTCATTGCATTTGGAAACAAAGATGAAGTGTTCAAGGTGAATGCATACCTTGACTCTAGGGGTCAAACAACTAAAAATCAAGTCAGGAATCTTGGTGTGATTCTGGAGACAGACCTTAGTTTCAGTAGTCATGTCAAAGCAGTAACTAAATCAGTATACTATCATTTAAAAAACATTGCAAGAATTAGATGTTTTGTTTCCAGCCAAGACTTGGAGAAACTTGTTCATGCCTTTATCACCAGCAGGGTGGACTATTGTAATGGGCTCCTCACCGGCCTTCCCAAAAAGACCATTAGACAGCTGCAGCTCATCCAGAATGCTGCTGCCAGGATTCTGACTAGAACCAGAACATCTGAGCATATCACACCAGTCCTCAGGTCCTTACACTGGCTTCCAGTTACATTTAAAGTACTTTTACTCGTATATAAGTCACTAAATGACCTAGGACCGAAATATATTTCAGATATGCTCACTGAATATAAGCCTAACAGACCACTCAGATCATTAGTATCGAGTCAGTTAGAAATACCAAGGGTTCACACAAAACAAGGGGAGTCCGCCTTTAGTTACTATGAGAAACAACTGTTTCTCCGCAGTTGGAATCAGCTTCCAGACGAGATCAGATGTGCTAAAACACTAGTCACATTTAAATCTATACTTAAAACTCATCTGTTTAGCTGTGCATTTATTGAATGAGCACTGTGCAATGTCCGAACTGATTGCACTATATTTTCACAGTTTTTTTTATTTTATTTTATGTAAAATCGTTTTCTAACTGTTTTTAATTCATTTTAAATAAGTATTTTTTTTAATAATTTTAAAAGTTTAAAAAATGCTTGTTTTATTCTTGTTATTATTTTTCTTTATTATTATTTTACTTTATTTTAGGTAAAGCACTTTGAATTACTTTTGTGTACGAAATGTGCTATATGAATAAGCTTGCCTTGCCTAATATCACACAGGTCCCAAGTGAAATGGTTTGTTCAACAAACATAAGAAACAAGACTTGATTTCAATTATCATCAGTAATGTGGAAAGTGGGTGTTACACTACAGTTCAAGGCTGTATTTATTTGATTAAAAATACAGTAAAAACAGTAAAATTGTGAAAAATTATTAACATTTCATGTAACTATATTCTATGTGAATTAAATATGAAATATAATGTATTCCTGTGATCAGAGTCTTACTCCAGTCTTCAGTGTCACATGATCTTCAGAAATCATTCTAATAAGATGATTTGCTGCTCAAGAAACATTTCTGATTATTATCAATGTTGAAATCAGTTGTGCTGCCCAATATTTTTGTGGAAACCATAATACATGTTGTTTTTCAGGAATCTTTGATAAATAGAACGTTCATTTGAACAGCACTTATTTGAAATGGAAATCTTTTGAAACATTTTAAATGTCTTTACTGTCACTTTTGACCAAATAAATTAATGCTTTTTTTCATAAAATAAAAATAAAAATAATAATAGTAATAATAATTACCACCAAACTTTTGACCAGTAGTTTGTGCAAAAATGAAGCCTGAATGCATGCTAGTTTGCCTAAATAAGTATGCATAATAAGTAGATATTTGGCTATTGATTATCTAGATGACATCAGCAAAAAGATCATTTCAGACTAACAACATTTTCAAGAAACTCACTTGATCTTTTAATAAGATCAGGAACATTTTAAGTCCCCATAAAATTTATGGAAATATAAGTGGCTTTCAGTATGAATTACGGTCCAACAACACAATTTGCATTTAGACATAGATTGCAGTCAAAATGATCTCCGCACCACTAATTTTCTGTCATTACAAACGCCACAGATGAGCAGAGGAGATTCCGTAACATAAGTTACAAGCCTCTCAAACTACACATCATAAGCAGTTCAACAAATCAAGCCACTGGGAGTTTAAGATGGTAAAAAGACCAATTTAATTTCATATTGACAGAAAAACTCTGTAAGACTGAATGAAAGGATGAGATCAGTGTGTGTGCATATAATGCATAAAAGCATGTGATAGAGATGCATTTTGATTTCAAATGCTCTCGCTAGCTGATATTAGCGAAGCATACCGTCACACAGAGAAAAGCAATTTTGACGAGAAGACTCTCCATCGGTATAAAGCAGTTTTACTACCTCTGAGAGTATTTCACATGCTCTGATATTGTGTTTATATGCACAGTTCTTGACTGAAAGCACTTTGTGCCACTTATGAAGAATGACAGCATGCATTTTTTTCACACTGAATAATTTTTCACTACAAAATATGTTACATTATACTGTAGAAATGAAATGCGCTGTGAATTGTCATTAACCTGTGGTAGGTGACAACATGTTTGGAACTGAATGTTAATTTCCAGATAGATCTTTGTGAAAGACATTTCTGCATGAAGAAGGTCTGAGCTTTAACACTTTGATGCATTTATTTTATTAAAGATACAGTTAAAAACATGACTATTGTGTTTTTCCCCTACAATTTAAAATAACTGTTTTCTGTGTAAATCACAAAATGTAATTTATTTCTGTGAACAAAGCATCATTACTCCAGTCTTCAGTGTCACATGATCCTTCAGAAATCATTCTAATATGCAAATGTATTCAATATTTGCTGCTTAAATATAATAAAAATCTTAAACTATGAGTGAAATGAAGCTCAAACTACAACAATTTTAATAGAAATATTTTTCATGCATTTCCCAAATAGCTTATTCCATTCACAGATTTCAGCTGTTTTATTCAAACAGGCCATGCACTACACTACTGGCCTCTAGCAATCATGTTAGATTCAAACATCAACATGTTTTTAATGATTATTGACAAGGACACTCCACACTTGAGTCGAAGTGCATGCCAAATCGACTACAGATCTGGCACAAAAAGACTGGAGAAGGAAGATTTTACAAAAACAAATAAATACACACTGTAAAAAAAGTCCGTAAAAATACAGTACAATATACCGTAATAATTTAAAGGAATTGTCCGTATTTTCTTTTTACAGGTGTTTCCCCGTATTTTTTTAATTACGCTTTGCATTGTGGGTACAAGAAGCTCAGTCGACAATCGGCGCGAAACCAGTGCTTGAGCAGGCACCATTATTCACAGAGTCTCGGTCAAAATCTAATTTTAAAGTCGGATTTAGGATTTGGAGAATGGTTCTTACTCTTCCTTTGTAAATTATGTTTTGTTAAATGTAACAAACTGTAGCGTTAACTTAGTTGCTGCCTGGCTTGTTTGGCAAATGGATGTCGGAGCCGTTGCATTCAACATTTTCAGCATAACGTTAAGTGACCGTCTCATCTTACACTTCTAACGTTATACAGAGTGGAGGTACGTGTTACAGTACTCACGTTTTATAAATAAAGGTTTATTAACGTTTTATTGTTGTTAATGCAGAGTAACATTTTTTTGTTAATGAGCATCTCGTAAAGCATCCGGCATATTAACGTTACCAAAGTGTCTCTGACGTTACTGAGGTGATATTGAGCAGCTGTGATAACGTTAAATCTGAAGTGCGGTAACTTACAACTGTGTTTAGAGCATGGTTTAGAGCACTTTATGCCTTCAACAGGAGCTGGCAGAGTAATGGGCAAGAAAAGAAGACACCATTAACGTTACGACTTTATGTTTTAAAAGAGATTATACGACCAGGAGAAGATCTGACATCACGGAGTTCTTCAAGGATAACACACCTTTTCTGCCAAATGAGGTAGGTTTTGACATTTCATCGGCTTGTTTATTTTAAACACACACACACACTCGAGAAGTTAATTCTGTAACTTTACTGGCACACTGTCCGTGAACGCACACGTCGTGCACGCGCAGAGAATGCCGCTTCATAGAGCGCGCCAGGAGCGCATCAAGTTCTCTCTCACTTACACATACAAAAGCACGCAAAATTGTCAAAATGAGAATTTTTGGCGAGTGAGAGTCTTAAATAAGTCTTGACTGATGTAAAGAGTTGGGTCTGTGTCAGATGTCCGTTGATGTGAGTCATGTTTTAAAGGGACAGTAGTTCATGACATTGATGGTGTTTCTTTTCGTTTTCTTTTCTAATGACAGGTCATAATTGCTGCTGTACTTTGCATCCCAAGCACCCCCTGCATTCTTATCATGGGTTTATATTCTGTTTTATTTATTAAGTTTTTATTTATGGAAGCATATGGGTAGCAAAATTAAATTAGAAATGTAATATGCAAAATGGCAATGCAATATGTAAAACGGCAATGTGTTTCTGTATTTTAATATACATTTTCCCATACAAATGTTTCATATTTAGTGCAAAATGAAAAATCTATTATATAGTTTACATTTGCCATTTCCTACACTAGTTTTAATATGCAAAATAAAAACATATTTTAATGCTTTATAAGTTGCAAAATTCAAATAAACATATATTACACAAATTGATTAGATATGGTTAATATGTCCAAGCAAAAACTGTAGTAAAATTATCATTTAAATGCAGTTTTTCCTAAATAAATTTTGACTTGGGGGTAGGACACTTGGGATTGCATTTTCATCATAATACAGCATGATAATTGTAGCAAAATACAGTGAGAATTTCAGAATGCATTCTGAGCCAAAGGTGCTGCAAAGTGGTGTTTTAAATTTCTATTATTCTTAGTGCATTGAAGAAGTGGATTGTCACTTACATACAAGATGTTTCAATTGCATTTTCACTTAATACCTCGCGATGAATAAAAAGTCAATGTGGATTTGAAATGCATTTGAAAATGCAACTCGCCCCCTCGCCTGTCAATCGTTAGGCTACATCAAGATGGGGCTCGGCAACAGGACACACAATAAGTCAATATTCAGTCAACCAAACGCTCTCCACACTGACTTAAACTAAATTCATCGCAGGGTATTAAATGAAAATGCTATTGAAACATCTTATATGTAAGAGTCAATGCATTTAAGAAAAATAAAAGATTTAAATCACCATTTTGCTGCACATTTGGGTCAAAATGCATTCTGAAATTCTCACAGCATTTTCGCTACAATTATTATGAGGTATTATGAGTAAAATGTGTTCTACCCTCAAGTCTAAATGCATTTAGAAAAAATTTCAAAAGCATGTCAAAAATTTTACTACAGTTTTTGCTTGGACATGTTAAACATATCTAATCAATTTGGGTAATACACTTTCATTTTAATTTTGCAACTTATAAAGTGTCTAAATGTTTTTAATTTGCATATTAAAACTAATGTAGAAACTGGCAAATGTAAATCATATAACAGAATTTTCATTTTGAACAAAATTTTGGACACATTTATGTTGAAATGTAAATTAAAACACAGAACTACATTACCATTTTACGTATTGCATTGCCATTTTGCATATTTCAAATTGCTACCCATATGTTTCCATATTTATTTACCATTAGGGATGTTCAACACTGACAAAAAAAAATAGTCATTGAGTTGTTTATTCAGTTAACTTGGTTAGTGAAGTTGTTTGTGTAGGAAAGATTTAATCAATGTTCGGAGTGCATTTTTGAATTTACAATGTGTTGTTTATAATTTCTTTGTTTATTGTTATTGGTGATTCCAGATTGCTGTCATACAAGTTACCATTTCCACCCCCATTGTTTTATTTTAAACGTAAAACATCTAGAGGAGAATGGCACCTACGCTGGAATTCATACAAATGTAAGGAACATATCTAATGAAAATGTGTATAAAGCATTTTGTTGCCTTTTAGTGGAAAATAATCAAAGGGTTAGTTCAGTCAAAAACAAAAATTCTGTCATTAATCACTCACCCTCATGTTGTTCCGAACCTGTTAGACCTTCGTTCATCTTCAGAACACAAATTAAGATATTTTTGATGGAATCTGGGAGCTTTCTGACCCTGCATATACAGCAAGGGCCCTACCACGATCAAGGCACAGAAACATAGTATAAGGACATTGTTAAAATGGTCCATGTGACATCAGTGGTTCAACTGTAATTTTACAAAAATATTACTTTTTTTTCTTTTTTTTATAAAAAGAATACTTTTTTGTGTGCAAAGTAAACAAAATTACAACTTTATTCAATGATTTATCCTCTCCTGAGAGAGTCTGCCGCCATTAACTAGAGTACCATTAATTTGCGTGTGCATTAATTTGCCAGTAAACAAGGTGCAGTGCATGCAGGGTCTACGTCAACAACACCACACACATACCCCATGGGTCAGAGAGCTCTCGGATTTCATCAGAAATACCTTAATTTGTGATCTGAAGATAACTGAATGACTTAACAGATATTTTATAAGCAATGTTTAAACTGGAACTTAATAATTCAATCTCAACCTGTTCTGCATGTTATTCTGTACTTTTTCATTCATTTTCATTTCTTGTCATTAACAGTCTTCCTTTGAAGAAATCCTGAATGAGCGACAAAGGTTCAGATGAAGGCAATCCATGCTTCCAAGACTCATGTATGAACTACGTCTACAACCCGAATTCCGGAAAAGTTGGGACGTTTTTTAAATTTTAATAAAATGAAAACTAAAGGAATTTCAAATCACATGAGCCAATATTTTATTCACAATAGAACATAGATAACGTAGCAAATGTTTAAACTGAGAAATTTTACACTTTTATCCACTTAATTAGCTCATTTATAATTTAATGCCTGCTACAGGTCTCAAAAAAGTTGGCACGGGGGCAACAAATGGCTAAAAAGCAAGCAGTTTTGAAAAGATTCAGCTGGGAGAACATCTAGTGATTAATTAAGTTAATTTATATCAGGTCTGTAACAAGATTAGCTATAAAAGCTTTGTCTTAGAGAAGCAGAGTCTCTCAGAAGTAAAGATGGGCAGAGGCTCTCCAATCTGTGAAAGACTGCGTAAAAAAAATTGTGGAAAACGTTAAAAACAATGTTCCTCAACGTCAAATTGCAAAGGCTTTGCAAATCTCATCATCTACAGTGCATAACATCATCAAAAGATTCAGAGAAACTGGAGAAATCTCTGTGTGTAAGGGACAAGGCCGGAGACCTTTATTGGATGCCCGTGGTCTTCGGGCTCTCAGACGACACTGCATCACTCATCGGCATGATTGTGTCAATGACATTACTAAATGGGCCCAGGAATACTTTCAGAAACCACTGTCGGTAAACACAATCCGCCGTGCCATCAGCAGATGCCAACTAAAGCTCTATCATGCAAAAAGGAAGCCATATGTGAACATGGTCCAGAAGCGCCGTCGTGTCCTGTGGGCCAAGGCTCATTTAAAATGGACTATTTCAAAGTGGAATAGTGTTTTATGGTCAGACGAGTCCAAATTTGACATTCTTGTTGGAAATCACGGACGCCGTGTCCTCCGGGCTAAAGAGGAGGGAGACCTTCCAGCATGTTATCAGCGTTCAGTTCAAAAGCCAGCATCTCTGATGGTATGGGGGTGCATAAGTGCATACGGTATGGGCAGCTTGCATGTTTTGGAAGGCTCTGTGAATGCTGAAAGGTATATAAAGGTGTTAGAGCAACATATGCTTCCCTCCAAACAACGTCTATTTCAGGGAAGGCCTTGTTTATTTCAGCAGGACAATGCAAAACCACATACTGCAGCTATAACAACAGCATGGCTTCGTCGTAGAAGAGTCCGGGTGCTAACCTGGCCTGCCTGCAGTCCAGATCTTTCACCTATAGAGAACATTTGGCGCATCATTAAACGAAAAATACGTCAAAGACGACCACGAACTCTTCAGCAGCTGGAAATCTATATAAGGCAAGAATGGGACCAAATTCCAACAGCAAAACTCCAGCAACTCATAGCATCAATGCCCAGACGTCTTCAAACTGTTTTGAAAAGAAAAGGAGATGCTACACCATGGTAAACATGCCCCGTCCCAACTATTTTGAGACCTGTAGCAGAAATCAAAATTGAAATGAGCTCATTTTGTGCATAAAATTGTAAACTTTCTCAGTTTAAACATTTGCTATGTTATCTATGTTCTATTGTGAATAAAATATTGGCTCATGTGATTTGAACGTCTTTTAGTTTTCATTTTATTAAAATTTAAAAAACGTCCCAACTTTTCCGGAATTCGGGTTGTAGAATCCGTGTAAATTTGTGTTTTTTTTTTTTTTTTTTCAAATCTCAATTTAGGACTTGGACTAAAAATGCAGCAAAAGAAAAAAAAAGTAGTTTCCTCAGACGGGCACATGGCAAGAGATACTAAATGCACAAAAACACTTGGAGCCCTGATCTTAATTTGGATTGTATAGTTTTCTTAGTTTAACATTGAAATATCAGGCATAAGTGCATAAATCCTTCTTCTTTATTTTAAAATGCTGTACAAGAAAGTTTTTTTTTATTTTTCAATGTCAATTGTAGATGCAGATAATTTAGCATGAATAAGAGGTTAGTAATCTAACTAGGGTTAGTTCACCCAAAATATTATATGAATTATCTCATTCCAATCCTGTTAGACTTTTGTTCATTTTTGGAACACTAATGAAGATCCTTTTTAATGAAATCTGACTGCTGTACTGTATTGGACGTTGAAATGGTAGTTGCATAGGCTGTCAATTGAGGGACAGAAAGCACAGAGATTTCATTAAAAATACTCTTCATTTGTGTTTCAAAGATGAATGGAAATCGTATGGATTTGAAACGGTATGAGGGAGAATAACTGATGACAAAATTCACATTTTGTGCTTTTTAAATAATGTTGTGTTCTATGGGAAAATGGTGTCATTTCACTTGACTATTGACTATAAGTCTGTAGCAATTGTTAATAATGACAGCCCTGTCTTTGTATACATTTTTACCCCATGTATTTGAAAATGTATTCCTTGTGACCACTATTTGGTGCAACACCAATATTGTACAAGTACCTGTTCATGATTTCTTTTTTCTGCATGTTGCTGTTTAAACTAAAAATTGTTCTATAATGCAAACATTTTCAATGGTGCTTTTCACATTGTTAAATTGATGTCATAATATTTTTGTCTTCACCTGTTTAAAGCTACTGAACGCATTTTTAAGAATGTTAACATGAGGTAAAAATAAACCATGTTCAATTTGTACATATTGTGCTGGATTTATTTGCTACAGAAGAGTCCTATGCTAAAAAAAAAATTCAATCTCTGCATAACGGATTTTCCGTTTATGGTACGGAAGAAAATGTTAATCTACAGAAATTTCCGTTTCACTGTTGAAGGAAGTGTCCGTAAAGTGTCTGTAAATTTAACAGAAAATGTCCTGGTAATTTTTTTTCCAGTACATTATCCGTTTGTACTGCAAATATTGTAGATGCATATCTAATATTGTGAAAATATGTCCAGGGCAAGTGGATGAGGGCAATCTGGCATTGCTTGAACCTTTATTAATCCTGACAAAAAAACTGGCCTTATAGGTTTTTTTTTTTTTTAATGAGTGCATTTATTTTTCCTCAAGGGGCAGCGAATCATGGTTCATAAATGGTTTTGAGTAATGAGGGTTTTAAACATATGTCAGAACATCATAACATCTTAATCCTCACAGACGGAGATCAGGTGAATGAAGTGTGTAGTACCTGACACCTCCAGCACATCTGTGAGAGACAGAGCTGATCTAATGCTTGTTTAAGGTCTGTAACAGCGTTTCCTGATGTGTTCAGACTGAGGAACCAAACACATCTATGTCTGCACAGTCCAGGGCTCAGTTTACGGCTGGCCCCCTCTCACCACCAAAGGACAAAGGTTTGCTACATTTTGATTGGATCTTGGTGGACTAACATAAGAAATCTGTCCAACGACATCAGATAAAGATGCCAGGACACCTTTGGTACAAAGCCAGGGAAGGATGGGACTTCCTATTGGTCAAAATGCAGCTTCACCCACCAACAGAATGATTCCTAAGGTTTTGGCCTGTGACCGCCATAAAACTTCCTTAGGACGTCTGAGTTCCATCCAAATTAAGTCAAAACGATGTTAAACTGATACAAACTACAACACACACATCTCATACTTATTCAAATAAATAAGTATTCTCAGTGACAGCGACGTGTAGTGCAAAACCTTAGACAAACTCAGCCGTTAATGGACAGATGTACGCATGCATGACAGTTCAGTCTTCTTCTTCCAACATGTTTGGACTTAATGTGTTTGTAACACTGCCAAATGTACTCTGGTTGTGGTTTGGTAAGTGAAAAATGCATTGGTAAAGATTTAGTGACATTTTTGTAAATGTGTGTTTGGACCATGCAAATAAGTTCCACAAGAGGAAAGAATGGTGGGCAACACTGTTTCCACTAACTCTGATGGAAACAGCCAATCACAGGCTGCGAATGGAGAAGCGCCAGATTGCTATCTCCTCCTCATCAGAAAGAGATAAAGGTACCTTCTCTCCCTGTCAGGGAGAGAGACACACAGAGCACGTTCTGAGTCTTTCATCCAGAGAGACTGCAACAGATCCTCCATTCTGAGTCTGAGCACTGCAATGGAAAAGACATTAACAGATACACTGTTCTGAGTCTGAGGACTGCATGGGTGAAACAAAAGCAGATCAACCCCAGTTCTGAAGTTCTGAACCCAAAAGGGAAGAGACAGCGACAGACACAACCGTTCTGAGACACTAACAGATAACCCTTGGTACTGAGTCTGAGTCCCATAGGAAAGGCAAAAACAGATAACAAGTCCCGGGTCTCCAGCTTCGAGGCAGCAACACACAGCAACAGACAACCACGTTCTGAGCCTCCAGCATTCAGACTTCATTTAGAGTCTGAGCGAGACAACAACAGATGCAGCACGTCCTGATTCTTCAGCCTAGAGAGACAAAGCTGATTGAGTCTCTAGCCCAGAGAGGCAGAAGACACACAGACATCTGCAACAAGGTTAGGATCCGGCGAGCAGACCTTCACTTCAAGGAACCTTTGCTTGCGTGTTCCAGGCTAAGGGCCTTCTGCACCTGCTCCAGGGCCACACTTGCGTGTTCCAGATTTTAAGACCCTTTGGTGCTCCAGGAGATCAGCTTTATGTTCAAGGCTGTTGAAACGGATTCCTGCTCCTTTCCTCACTGCATTGCTACCAGCACAACCAGTGGATGAAGTCACCGCTACCGGACTGCTCACTCGACCACAGAGAACGTAAATATCCCTTATCCAAACCTCATCCAGAGACCTTGGCAATGTATTATCAGTATATGATTTGTCTAATTTACTTTAGATATTATATATCTGATTGCAGTTTATAGCAAATCTTTCATGTATTTGTTTGATGCATAGTAGGGTTCTTCACATTATTTCTTTCAGAGTTGCAACAGTTTATCTTTCCAGATAATGTAGCTCTGACATTGCAACACCCAACATAATCACTTGCATTTTATGCTCTTTATTCCCATTTCATTTATGGTATTCATTTAGTAGTTGTTGATAACTCTTGTTAACTCTTGATAAAATCTATTGTATTACACTTGTGTCTTCCTTGTGTTGATGATACAGAAGAGGTTCTACAAGTTAAAGATCCAGCAATCTTTCTTATGTGATGTACTCATAACCACACCTTAAGTGACACGAGATCCAAATACCATAACGTCATTGGTGACACCAATTTATTATTCAAAATAAACTGTACATCAATAAACTAAATAAATAAATAAATAAAAATGGTCACATCAATTAAAATAAATTTTGACTGAAAATATATATAGTATTATAATATAAAAACAGCAACACTTCTCATTTTTATTTAGTTTAACCTGATGTACAAAAATAAATAAAACTGAAAGAAAAATTAACACAAACTATATAGATTTAATGCCAAAAAGTTATATATATATATATATATATATATATATATATATTTGATTTCCAGTATTCTTAGACTGAAATCGGTTTTCTTCAAATTCAACAATGCCTTAATATCATAAGTGAAGACAGAGATCATATTCATAGCAAACCTTTCCTCCCTCAGCAACTTAAATCATGTCTGATGCAATTCACTGCAGCATTCTACACACACACACACACACACATCAAAACTGTGAAGAATCACTCAATGATATCTTGAACACCTGCATATGAATCTATCAGACTTTTAGAGTTTCTCAGAAAACTGTGTTTTATGTGACGCTGCGCCTGAAAATGTTCAGCTCCTTAAACTGCATCTGTGCTCATACTGTAGATCATAAAAAAAGCTTCTCTAGGGTCTTTTTAAAAATAAAAGTAAATACAAATTTGTAAAATAAATATATTTTTGTTTATATATTTTATAAAATATAAACTATTAAAATATAAAATATTTTAAAATATAATTTATTTTAAAACGGGTCTAAAAGCCTTTTTATTTATTTATTTTTAAGTGGCTATTGCCTCTGGATATTAGCTGTGTGTGTTCGTGAGATGACGAGCAGACAGGTGGCTTGCGGCCCGGAAAAAGCAGATCTATTCCCACGAGGGCAGAATTCCACACAATGAAGAGTAGCGCTTCCGAATTGAGCTATCAGATTACTCGAGCAAGAGCCGTGTGTTGAGATCTCGAGGACCTCTTCCAGTTACAGAGCACACAACCACAGACAAAGAGAAAATAATATGACACAGATGTGGGCAGCAGCAGAATCTTATTTGCTCATTTTGAAATTCCACTGGACAGTAACGCTGCCCTCAGAATGTGGTTTGTTACGTAAACCTTGAAAAATCTGATCTTAAGCGCTTGACAATGAACAGACAAAAAGAGAGACAAAAGCAGCACTATAGAGGACACCAGACCTGACATGTGAGTGAGTATGTCTGGTCTGAGAAACATGCATCGCCAGCTGTTGCACTTTTCAAAAATTCAATTCAGTTCCATACCGGCATAACAAAATTTAGAACTGTACAACAATAGCGGAAAATTAATGAAACAATTTAGAAATATTATATGACAAAATGTATAACTGCAAAAGGAACAAACAAAAATATATAAAAAAAGAAGAAGAAAAAAAATTATAATAATAATTAAAAAAAATGTATATATATATATATATATATATATATATATATATATATATATATATATATATACACATATAAACACAATAGAATGTCAAATATATATATATATATATATATATATATATATATATATATATATATATATATAGTTTTTTATTTATTTATTGATTTTTTTTTTTGTAGATTTTAAGTAAATTTGTTTTAGTGGCATTTCTCTGATTGCTCAGGAATTGTGATTGTGAAATGAAAGTATGATAAATTTAATACGTGCTCTCTCTCATTCTCTGTTTGGATTTTCCTCTTGTCTTCTGTCTAATAGGCTTAAAGGCTAAGTGGGATGGAAGCATTTGAGTTTGTTTTGTCTCTGGACGAGAGCTTTGCCTCCTCTCGTCTCTGCACATTAATAAGGCTGAAGACACAGAAGAGCAGTCATGCCACAGGATTCTCCTCAACAACTCAACACACGCTTCAATAAGGATGGGTTGACAATTTCAATTCTTTGATTTTAACAAGCAATACGCTTTGTGATTTGTTACTCTTGATATTTACTAGATTTTTTTATGTATCACTACTTTACATAAGACATTTTACTGAAACTCTACAAAACACATTATACAGAAACTCTACATGATGCATTCTATTATAAATCTACATGAAATGTTCTACTGAAACTCCACAACATATTCTACTGAAACTCCACGTGACACATTCTACTGAAACTCCACATGATGCATTCTACTATAAATCTACATGAAATGTTCAACTGAAACTCCGCAACGTATTATACTGAAACTCTACGTGACATTCTACTGAAACTCCACATGATGCATTCTACTATAAATTTACATGAAATATTCTACTGAATCTCCATAACATACAGTATTCTACTGAAACTACGTAACACATTCTACTGAAACTCCACATGACATATTCTACTGAAACTCTACATGATACATTCTACTGAAACTCTACGTGACACATTCTACTGAAACTCCACATGATGCATTCTCCTATAAATCTAAAACTCCACAACATATTCTACTGAAACTCTACTTGACATGTTCTACTGAAACTCTACGTGACACATTCTACTGAAACTCCACATGATGCATTCTACTATAAATCTACATGAAATATTCTACTGAAACTCCACAACGTATTTTACTGAAACTCTACGTGACATTCTACTGAAACTCTATGTGACATTCTATTGAAACTCCATGTGATGAATTCTTCTGAAACTCTACATGAAATATTCTACCGAAACTCTATATGACATATTCGACTGACACTGCACATTCTACTGAAATTCCATATAATTACTCAGCTAAAACAGAGAGCAATGAAAATTAAGTAGTAATTAGTTAAGTAGGATCTCACACTTCAAGCACTTTTGATGAAAAAAAATATATATATTATATATATATATTTATTTATTTATTAGACAGGATCAAAATTTCCCTTGGGACAATAAAGTTTATAATTATCTTATGACATATTCTACTGAAACTCTTCATGAAATCCTACCGAAATTTTACATGATAAATTCTACTTAAACTCTACATGACACATTCATGAAATAGACAACTGGAACTCTATGTGATACATTCTACAGAAATGCTACATGAGTCATTATACTGAAACTCTATGTGACACATTCTACTGAAACTCTACGTGGCATATTTTGTGGGAAGTCGTGGCCTAATGGTTAGAGAGTCAGACTCGCAATTGAAGGGTTGCGAGTTCGAGTCTCTGGCTGGCAGGAATTTTAGTGGGGTGAGTGAATGTACAGCGCTCTCTCCACCCTCAATACCATGACTTAGGTGCCCTTGAGCAAGGCATCGAATCCCCAACTGCTCCCCGGGCGCCGCAGCATAAATGGCTGCCCAATGCTACGGGTGTGTGTTCACTGCTGTGTGTGTGCACCTTGGATGCGTTAAATGCAGAGCATGAATTCTGAGTATGGGTCACCATACTTGGCTGAATGTCACGTCACTTTCATATTCAACCCAAACTCTATGTGACACATCCAACTGAAACTCTTCGTGACATATTCTACTGAAACTCTACATAACATTATACTGAATCTGTGAAAAAATCTACCGAAAATCTATAATACATTCTAAATCTCCTACATACTATAATGTTATTCTGCAACATACTCTAAAACTGTACCTTCTACTGAAACTCTACATGACACATTCTAATAAAACTCTACATGATA
The DNA here is from genome assembly GCF_963082965.1 of Carassius carassius. Lineage (NCBI taxonomy): Eukaryota > Metazoa > Chordata > Actinopteri > Cypriniformes > Cyprinidae > Carassius > Carassius carassius. Next base: position 43,135,689 of record NC_081757.1, on the reverse strand, counting down.
TATTCTACTGAAACTTTATGTGATGTTTCATTAACAAATTTCGGCATGTGCAGATAATTAACACGGCCAGTCCATCATCAGTAATTACACCATCTATCCAACCAGCACAAGAGAGAACCCCTATAAATATTCAAAGCAGCCTTACCTTCATTATTTCTAGTCTTTAAGCATCCGGTTCGCTCCTTTGCCATAACAGACCATTTTTTTTTTCTGTCCAAACAACGAGGCTGGATTTTCAAATTATCAAATCATTTTTGGATTCTCCACAACAATCCACTATTGTGGACTAGGCCTGAGGAATTGCCAAATCTAGCAACAAAATGGCTAAGTTGGCAACACTGTAGGCTACCCAGGCATTCCAGCCTGCCTCGCCAAAAGTCAAAAACCCTTCCAACTTCCTGCATCCTACAGCTACAACAGCTTGCAACACAGGCCCTCATATCCCAGTTTTCCCTCCTGTTACTTCTAACCTTTTTAGCTTTTATAAAGGCCCCCAGCTCCCATAGCAGTCACTAGCATGAGGCTGCGTCTGCTTTTTTTTTTTTTATCTTACAATATGTGCAGTGGGCTGTACCATTAGCACGGGGGTGCTGCAGACTGTTTCACAAATGCTTAATGTGGCTTAAAACAGTGATTCAAGATTCAAGATTTTTATTTGTCACATATAGGATTATATAGAGCATATATAACCAGCAGTGAAATGTGAGGACACACCTTATTAATAAAAATCAAATAGGCTACTATTTACAGACAAGCAGAATAGCCCAGAAAATGAAAGCAAATTTAGCTAAAATGCACATTAAGTGTTTTTTGCCCCACTGAAGACCTAAAGAAAATATGTGGCTCAATGAACAAAGACAAGAAAGTGGTATAAATTAAAAAGCCCAAACTTTGTATATTTATTAATAAAATGTCTTAATAATGTATAGGTACAGGAAACAAATGAGAATATGCATGCTACTCACTAAACTGTTATCCTTCATAGGCTTAATGGTAGAAGATGGTGTAAAAATGTTGTGATGTTTTTATTAATGTTGTGAACTATATTGCCTTGCATCTACTGGTAAGCAAATGTGACCGAAATATGAAATCGACAAGCAAAGTCTCAAGTTAAGCGTTTGTTTTCCTCCCTTTGGAAACAAAAATGCTATGGCTTAAGCCTTAATGCATTAAGACAGTGATTAAAAGAGCAAAGCAAACATCTCATTAATAAAACATAGCCTACTATTTACAAACAAGCAGAAGAGCCCAGAATGTGAACGCAATGCACAAGTTTAACGTGAAGCGATTTCCTCCCATAGAAACTATCTACCACACACACACACACACACACACATAACCATCGGGGAACATTCTAAAATGCGTAACGTGGCTTAATGCATTAACAGTGTGTTTTTAAAAGACCAAATTCAGTAAACATGGTACAGACAAGCAGGCGAGTCCAGATTTAGAATGCAACATGATCAATTATGTGTTAAGGTTTTCCTCCCACGGAAAACTTTTAACGTGGCTTATGCATTAAACAGTTTTTAAATGCCCAAACTCACTTAATATTATTAACATAGGCTAAAGCTTTATTCATAAACACCAGCCACGGAAATCCGTCTACATAGGCTATATCTCATCAGGGTTATGTTTGAACTGTAAAATCTACATTTGAAAAACATTATAGCCTACAGTAATTTGCTATGCTCTGCTGACACTTTCCATGGTCACGGCCGTTGCTGCCTGCCACAGACTTGCGGGACTTTGGAAGTGGCAGTGGCATCAGCTGCCACCAAGTTACATAATTTGTGATAATCAGAATCAGAAGAAGAGCTTTATTACCAAGTATGTTTACACACACAAGGAATTTGACTCGACGACAGAAGCTTCCAGTGTAGAAGAACGTACAACATAGTGCAGACATACATAGGAATAACACAGTAGGGATGTAATATAACACTAATATATATAAAAAAAAGGAATTAAAAAAAATTGAAATAGAAGTATAGGAAAAAAAGATAATTGTTTAGATAAATGTACAGGTAGGCCTATGTTAGTGTGCAGATAATGTTGTATCCTGCTGAAAAAACGATATGCAAATATTTTATAAACATTTATAATCAAATGTAGCTTTTTACAGTTCAAACATTGCACAGAGATATACACATTTCCGCGACTGATGTTTATGGATAAATCTTTAGTCAACGTCTCTGGTCATTATGTGTGTGTGTGTGGCACAATTTTCTATGCGAGGAAATTGCTTCATGTGAAACTTGGCGCGTTGCATTCATATTCTGACACATAATGTGCATTTTAGCATAATTTGCTTCCATATTCTGGGCTATTCTGCTTGTCTGTAAATAGTAGCCTATATGTTTATTATTAATAAGGTGTGTCCTCCAGTGTCACTGTTTTATTAGGATACATTTAGCCACGTTAAGTGTTTGTGATTGTGAAACAGTCTGCGGCACACCCCCGCGCTAATGGTACAGCCCACAGCGCATACTGTAAGATTAAAAGATTTATTTTTTCAAATGATCAATTTCTGAAGTCACAATTGAGCAAAAGTACAATTAAAAAAAAAAGGAAAGAGAATGGCAATTGTTAATTTATGAATTAGTTGAAAAAAAATGAAAACATAAATTTTTGGATTCATTTTTGCATTTGCACCATATGGTCTGAAAATTTTATTGTGAAGTATTACATGGACCAAATTAGAATGTCTAATCAAATTATTGTACCCGATCAGATTTAATATAAGTAACACAAAAATGCATCTCTTGGTGTCAAATATGTCTTCATAATTTGAAGTAGTGTTTTATATATATATATATATATATATATATATATATATAGTTTTTTTGTTTATTGTATTCTGGTTTTTGGAATATGTTTGTTTGTTTCTGCCTTGTGTGTTTGTGGATTATAGACTAGTTCTTACCATCAACCTGGCAGGGACTTCAGATGAAAATTAGTCTGACTAAATCTGGCACATTTACATAGTAGACTTGTTTACTCATGTTAATTAATGTATATTGTCCCTTTAAAAAAATTATAATAAATAAAATTCACTATTGTTGGCACACTTTGTAGACGAAAAAAAAAATCTTCTTAAAAAAGAAGACAGAGAGAGAAGGAGAGAAAGAGCGAAGGGAGGCTGCTAAAGGCAGTTCAACACTGAAAAACATGAATACAAAGCTCCTACAAGCTAGCAGGTAAATCATCACTTAGAATATTAAGCAGTTTTTCACACTTTAAAGGCAGGGTAGGTAAAAAAATGTATAAAAAACTTTTTTCCAAATTTGTTTAAACTTTATGTATATATCAATACATAATTAAAATGTAAGTACTCTGAAAAAGAAAGTATAAAAATCGAGTGTCTGTAGACCTCTCACGACTGTTTTAAAGACAGCTCATTATTTCCATTCACTCCACCCCCTCCCTTCTGGGCTCCTATAACGTTAGATTATTTATCGTCTCTACTACGGCTCGCTAAGTAATGTTATGTTAGCTATATTACGCAGCTACGTATGCTAATGACACATGCTTCATGAAAAAAAAATATGTATGATCAAAATACAAAAAGATTTACCTGTCCAGCAGAAATAAAGCCATCAAGGAGTCACTTTTCAGCCCCTTGAGTTCCCTCAGTTCTCGCCATCGCTGGAAAGCCACGCCGATATTAACTCGCGTTTTATTTCTTTGTTTATCCAAAGACTTTTTGTTCATTGCCTTTTCTTGTACTGTTACTGTCTTCCTTTTTTTGCCTGGTTTGCCTTCACTAACTGCATAGGCCAGTACTGTGAATTTTGCTTGCTGTTTCTCTGCCATTGTTTTGGTATTCCTAGGATCCGTGCCTCTTGAATTCCTCAAATCAAACGTGTGGGCGCAAGTGGGCAGGTCATGTGTGGCAAAAGGGTGGTTGCCATGGTTGCGAGAGAGTGACAGTCGCCTAAGCCAATCCTATGTTTCGTCCGGAATGGAAATAATGAGCTGTGTTTAATACAGATTAAACGGTCTAGAGTCACTCGATTTTTATACTCTTTTTATCAGAGTACTTACATTTTAATTATGCATTGATATATATAGAAAGTTTAAACAAATTTGGAAGAAAGTTGTTTATACATTTATTACCTACCCTGCCTTTAATTCTCGTATTTAAGTATATTTCCCATTATAATCACTTGTCTTGATGCTAGTAATATATTACACATTTGATTAAAGCAATATTAATAGTAGGCCTATAAATAGTTAAGAAATAATATAAATGTTCTAAATGAGGTGTTTATTAGTATATAATATAGATTTGTGCTGTAAAATATTAGATTAAATGTCTAATACTTATAGGGGAGACTGGGGTAAGATTAGCCATTTTCAGATGTTAAAATTATGCAGAAGTATAAAGAAAGTATCTATAGTATCCTAATGAAAGTATTCATATAATTATGAATGATCAGAATGTATCTATGACAAAGGGTTCTAAAAATATGATTCCTTATAAAAAAAAAGTGTTCCCATGGCTGGATTTGCCCAGGGGTTGGGGTAAGTTGACTCGAGTCGAATCAGTGGGTAGATGCAACATCTGGGTGTAAAATGAGCATCTGACCAAATCGGATTCAAACAATGTGAAACAAAAAATAATTAATAATTATTTTTTTTTTCAAACAGTCATATTTATTTTCATTAAGTTAACTTTAAAAACATAAAACCAACCAAATTAAGTTTAAATTTCAATATTTAATTGTTTGCATTTCTGAAACAATATGTTGAACACTAAATTTGTAGCTTTCCTAAAACCAGGCTAAACAGAGTTTGTTGGCCATTAGTGACTATAGGTGTTAAGATATATCTGATTATAATGCGATGAAAAGCATTTTCTGGTTCTTATCAGAGAATGATTTGGTGCACTTAAACTGTACACTGTCCTTACCAAATAAACTACAAAATATGTATGTATGATAAACTAATATCACATTAAAATACAAGTTTAAAATTCCATATGTTGGGGTGAGTAAAAATGCTGACTCAATTTACCCCACAGCATTTGTCTCACTTTGCCCCATAGCTGCCATTTTGGAAAAAAGCTACTGTTGCTAACTAGTTCAATCTAATATTTAGCTAAATGATTTGCATGGTTTATATGTTGCTAAATCACCTATATGTATCATAAACATTTTTAGACCTGGATAAATTTGCTTTGGTGTAACAACCATTACATCTGTTATGCTAAAATTTACTTTGACAAGCCAAAACCAGTTTTTAAAGTAAATGGGTGCCTTCCATTCACATGGGTTTCTCATTTTCACAGTCTGGCAGAAATGATGGGTGGTTCCAAAATACATGGTCACCTGACGGTAAAAGTGTACAGTAGCCAAAAAACACTGGCTCAACTTACCCCATTCTCCGCTACTTCCACTGAAGATGAGGCAGACGCAGGCTCAGAGAGAGGGAGAGCACATTCTTATCAAAAAATCACACAGAGTGTGCTGTCTTCTCTTTTAATTTGTATATTTGTAACAACATTATAATTTGTGTTAACAAGCACCCACCCCCCAGTGCCCCTTTTTTGGTTTGGGCCACTGCCCCTCAAAATGTCTGTGCACGGCCCTGCGCCAAATACACATACCCTTTTATTCAGTTTATTAAATGTTAGTGTAAACTCATGAAGTGACATTCTAATTAAACTATGTGATATTCTACTGAAACTCTGTTACATTCTAAAGAAACTATGTGACACACTGCAATTGAAAATTCGACATGACCTTCTACTGAGACTGTGACACATGCTACTGAACTCTATAGACCCCTTAAAAGTTTGTAAACATTCCAACGTCTCCGGGTGGGTGGGGCTTAGCTGGAGGCAAAAAGAGGCGCGGATGCAATGTTGACAAGTGTAAGCTAGCATGTTTTAGGAGGGATTTATTAAACATGGATGCAGAAGAAGGTTAGGAACTGTCTGAATATGTATACAGTCACTGACTCTGTGGGACCGTGACAGCTTTTTTATTTTAATTAACTCTCGCGGATGGAAGCAGGCTACCTGACCCGTATGCCATACAGCCATATGAATTACTTTTGGGTGGTATGGGGAATTTTGTCAAGGCTTATTTTCTAATGTAACCTATCGCTGGGCTAACTATGATTAGCAATGTGTATTATTTTAAGAGACCATTCAAAGGATGGCACACACGTCTATCGCTGTATGTTTGTTTAACATTTAAACTTGCTAGTGCGCTGAAGGTTGGCGACTTTTCACCTATAAAACAGAAACTTGCTGATTTACTAGATAAAACCAACACACCAGTGCATATGCATAGATTATTTTTCCTGATATGAAGTGTACGCTGCAAACACGAGCATTATTTATGATCATCTCCGTCCAGTCTGTACGCCGTATTGCATTCAACCACTATTGTCTTCTTGATTTCTGTGAAGGAATGTCTGCCGGGATCCGGTAACACTTTAGCTTTGAAACAAAAGTGCTGTTCCTTCTATTCTGGCAGCCAAAAACCTAACAAGAAGACATTTTAAAGTCAAAACCTCAAACTTTTAGCGCACCCGCTGTGAGTTCTGCCTTATGTTTTGCCTCCAGCTAGAGCGGCGGCGTCACAGTGACGTAGGCGATTAAGGGGTCTATTTGACATTCTTCTGAAACTCTACATGACAAATTCTACTGTAACTTTACATGACATATTCAAAACTTGACACATTCTACTGAAACTAATACTGTATTATTATCTAATGAACCCCCTACAGTATTACCAAAACTCTAAGACACCCAAATCAAACTCTATAACATCCATTCAAACTCTATCAGACCTACTGAAATCTTCTCCATTTAAATTCCCCACACTGAACATGATTATGTGTGTGAGGTTTGGGGTTTGCTGTAAAGAATACTGTCATTGTTCTGCACTAGATGGACACGGTTACTGTTTGTTTTCATGCTGTGTGGCTGAGCAGCTGCTTTAATTTATTTCAGCAACAGAATGGAGAATACACACAGAAACAATTACAGACACACTATGCTCTGATTCCGGGCTGTCTGACTCTTCCACTCCACCGAGGTGTGATGAGTGTCAGGCTGCATGAAATGCTGAAGAAAATGATAGGGAGGGCCGGGAAAATGGCAGCCAAAAGAGAGAGCAGCACAGCAGGCTTTAATAAGCCAAATCTGCATCAGTGTATCACACACACAGCATGCAGTGCAGCGGCAGCTAATCCAAAGGTTGCTGGTTCAAACCCCTGAAGGCTTGATTCATGGACCTAAGGATTGCTAAGGTATCCTATATCTTATTACCTACATCACTGTGCTCTTGAGTGGTGCGCTTAAACCCAGATTTCTCCGAGGGGGAGCAGAGGTACTGTGTAATTGTACTTTGATATGTTGCTGGGTAAGAAAGTGCAAGCTATATAAGTAGCACACAGAAACAGGATTCATTCAATTTTGTCATTTTTGTGGAAACACAATAATATATTATATAATTTAATATTTAAGATATTTTTCACAATGTTGTTTTTGTCCTGCATTTTTGATCAAATAAATACGTTAGCATAAACTTAAACATCTAAACTTTTACAAACTCTTGACTGGTAGTGTATAAAGTATGTTTTTGGTTTAATTGTGCTTGTGCGTCTTACCTCTGGCTCATGATCTTGTATGCATCAGGTAAATAACAGCGTGTGTTCTCCATCTGAGCAGGGTCAGCGTCACAGATCTTGTCATCAGTTCGGCCGTAATTTGCACTCTCGATCATGATGACATCCGTCCCGGGACAGCGCAGCTCGATCGGGTAACTTTCACAGGACAGCTCCCGCCGAACAACTGCCATGGGCACCGGTGCACGACTGAATGCTACAGAAAGAGAGAGGAGACAATTAATAAAATACAATAAAATAAAAACTACATTCTCTTTATCATCAGAACTGAGCAAAAATTAAGAGAAAAATCAATCCTGCAAGTGACCAGTTACACAGGGAATTTAAGAAAACACACAAAAATGTATGATGTATTGATGCACCATGTGAATGAGATATGAAAGCGGTGACAAACTAAATTATTGGAATATAGTCCACAAGTGAACTGCTTTTATAGTGTCACTTTAAAAGCTTGACCTGGGTCCCCATTCTCTCTCAGTATTTAAAAGAGCAACATTCTGCAAAATTTTCCGATTAAAAATTTGCATAACTAAATGCTAGTGAACTACTCTTTTAACTGATTGAATATTTACAAACATTGCTAGATATTGTTAACAAAAAAAAAGCAAAAAAAAAAACTTTCTCATTTCCATTTAGTTTGTCTTAATGTACTAATATAACTAGAACTGAAATAAATATTAATAAAAACTATATAGAGAAAACAAAAAATTACAAGAACTCTAAAATGAAAGTGAAACCAGAAAACATATCAATTAAATCCAACAGCATCTTAATGATACTAAAAAATTAATAAAGAAATAAAAAGCATGTACATTTTAGTGGTAGATCAATTTGGCTTTTATATATAAATATTAGATTTATATTAGCCAAATAGCATGTATTAATGAGAATAAGGCACATTCTATAATAAACCTCATTTAAATTTAAATAAACAAGAAGGGGAAAACATATTTCAATGCACGCTAAACCATATTGCAGATAATTAGTGAATAAGAAATATATTATTGTGTGGAAACCCTGCATTGCACAACAGTTCAGAGAATTCTTCAGTAAAGTCTGTTCAGATAATTCTGAATGAAGCAGCGAAACACATATAACAGGATCTAAGATTGTGTCTTTGCTGTAAATCTGTCCAGATCAGAGTGTTTAGTCCCGGCTGATGGACTAAAGCTCAGCTTGTGTTCAGCTCAAGCCCATGGGTTCAGCTTAGGGGACAGTAAAACCTTGATTCTGTGGTCACTGGAGTATTTCTGTGTGGATCTGGAGGTTCGCTGTGATGATGGACGTGCTGAGAGTCTCCTGGCACAGACAGCAACATTTTGATTTAAAGTCTCAGGGCCTTCGATGGATCCCACAGGCATGTCTGATATTCCCATTTACCTTCAAATAAAAGTGTGTGTACGTCTGTGTATTTACAGTTCACCAACAAGAATCAGAATAGACTGGAAGAAGTACATGAATATGTGTAAGAGAGAATTCAGTTTTATGTGTGAGCAATTTCCGGGGCTTGATCGTGCCTCGTCGGGGCTTCCTCGGGGCCAACGGCCAGGGTTTTTTGGCCCAACTAAAACCTTGGGCCAAAGCGAGGAGGGGTTATGAACAAAGGCAGAGTTTCTGGAGAGCGTCAGCGCCGGGGATCATTTCAGAAAGATAACAGCTTTAACACCAGTATTAAAGACTTTGTAAAAAAAAGTTCAAAAATCACTCTTAGTCAGCAGCGTGTGTTTGAAATAACTTGATCCGATGTGGATTATGATCACCATGCAAGGCAGAAATATTTATAAGCGATGTAAAAGACTATGCATGCTAAACATTAACGTTACCATAGTAAACATGGTAAATATGACCGCTTGAAGAAATCAGACGTGAGCTTCTTATTCTCTATCACAATTATGTATTTATTTAGTAACATTATTTATCTGTGGTCACATCTCGAGAGTTTAGCTCCACGTAGCATATGTCATCAAAATATAATAATGTTTTTTGTTCGGGAGCTTTTATAAAAATAGAGAGATTATCATTCATTCTAAATGTGACGTATAGGCCACTGCGGCTACAAATAAACAGAAACAGACTCGACTGAATAAGCTTGCTATTTTCATAACCGTTAAAAATAAATAAATAAAATAGAAAAACATTTATTTCTGTGTGATTAATTTTGAGTCCTGATAAATGAATTCATTATGATCAATGTATCACTTATTCTATAGTAAAACATCGATGCTTTTGAATTTGAATATTTAACAAAGCATGCAAACAAACGGCCGCTTTTGTCATGTTCGTGTGTGATCGCACATGTTCCAGTGATTTATTTCTTAGTTTTCTGATAACTTCTCTTTGTTGGTGAAATGGTGAGGTTGCATGACATGTTCTGAGAGGCGTGTAAAGGGCGTGTTTTTGTGACGCACAGCAGAGCTTCAGGCCCTGACTGTGGAAACCCTGCGCTATTCTGGCCTTGGTGCTACTGGCCCGAGGCTATGAGCCCCGGCTGGCCCGCTTTAAGCCCTAGCTCGCACTGGCCCGACCGTGGAGATGCGGCTAATGTTTGTATCTGTGACCATATTACACGGTGTTCAATAAAAAGTAATTATGAAGGATTTCAGAGCCTCTTTAAATGAAATTAAATATTACAACAGTATGTGATTAATTATTTAAAGAAAAAAAAAGTTAAATTGTATATATGCATACATTAAAATAATATAAATAAAAATTAAAACCATTTAATTACATATCAATTAAATAGATTTCCATAATTAAGATCTCTCTCTCTCTCTCTCTCTCTCCCTTTTAGAAAAAAATGATTGTAAATAGACTACTAAACTTATACAAAATATCAACATTTGTCTTCACTGCAACACTCAAGAGCATGTAATATGCCAAACTCATATGGCAGTAATAATTATGTGATAAGAAAGAACTGTGGAAATAAGTCAAACTCTGAGTCTAAACCAAGATGCAGAAACGAATGATAAGTAAAAAAAAATAAATAAATAAATAAAACATTTATTTGAAATGGAAATATTTTGCAAAGTTATATATTAATTATATACATTTAATTAATTTCATTGCTTATTTATTGTTTATTTTTATTTTATAGTCATGTTTTTTTTATGTAAATATGTGTATGTGTGTGTTTTATGTCTGTAGGGTCATTATAAACCAAAGCTTCTCTCTTCTCTTCCTCACCCTGACACCTGGCCAGCTCTGACATTTAAAAGTCATCATTAACATCAAAACATAAGCCAGGGGGCTCAAACACACACACACACACACACACACACATTCCATGGGGCCTGGCCAGCATAATCTCACAAAAGAGAGAAAATCTGCCTAAACACACAGGTCAGAAACATCAGGGTGACGGATTAGCCATGCTGAGCTAGTGTGTGTGTGTGTGTGTGTGTGTGTGTGTGTGTGTGTGTGTGTGTGTGTGTGTGTGTGTGTGTGTGTGTGTGTGTGTGTGTGTGTGTGCGTGTGTGTGTGTGTGTTGACAGATGGTCTTCAGTGGTCTGATAACACTGTCTGAAGAGTCTCTCTGTATTGTCTCGTGATTCATGACTGACAGACAAAGACAATGAAGCTCTTACCTTTTTACCTTTAGAAAAGAACACATCAAGAGCTTAATCTGACATCACAACATAAATCCTTCACACACACACACACACACACACACACACACACACACACACACCCTTCTCCTTTGTACACTCTCATTGTTATGAGAAGTTTAGGGTTATGATAGCAGCTTGCAATATAAAGCAGCATATGGACAGTTTTTGTAGAGCTATAATAACTGGAAGTGAATGACATCGGAAGTCTCACACATTCAAGTCACAAATGACACACCCTCTCTTACATAAAAAAAAAAATGGATAATGTTATAAAGCAATGGGCTCTATCATACACCCGGCACAATGCGGTGCAAGTCGCAGCAAAAGTGTGTTTGCTAGTTTCAGTCCAGCACCGTTTGCTTTATCCCGTTCAGCGCCACGTTGTTTAATTAGCAAATGCATTTGCACCCATGGGCGTGCTGGTCTAAAAAAGAGGTGTGTTCAGGTTCATTGCTATTTTAAGGAGCTGTAAATAGACAGTGCCATAGACCAACTCAAACCTGGTCTAAAGTCTAAAGTAAATAGCGCAATATTGTTTTGTTAAATAGCGCGTTGGTAGAAAATGCACCTCTGGGGCGGGTCCACGGTGTGCGTTGACTTTGCTTATTACACACAGGGATGCACATCACACAAACATGCCAAATATTAAAAACAAAAGGATTACAGTGTAAAAGAACATTATTGTGTAGGCTACATAAATATAAAAATGTAACGATGGATAGTCATTGCTTGTATAAGAATTAGGCTATCTATTTGCAATTCAGCCTATTACTACTTATAATGATGAATTAAATGCTACTTCATCCCACGCCTTCTTCACCTCGGGAAGCTTTGGTGTATTCCTGCTTGTCCCGTAGATGATCTGCTCGAGTGCTTTTACTTCACGCAAGTCATATCGATTTCTTCGCTTGAGAAGCGTTCAGCTTTTCCGCCATGTAAATAGCGATCCGCCATGGTGCGAGTGCATCTCGCTCTTAAAGGGAATGGGAGCTGACACTCTGATTGGTGTATTGAACGTTACGTTACGCCCATTACTTATTAAGAGAACAGGGACAACCCATTCCAAAAATCCGCCCTGGCGCATGGACCTTATTTCCGTAGTTAAAATAGCAAAAGTGGATTTGGACACGCCCTGAGTGCACCTGCGCTGTGCGCTTTAAACTTTGCGTTTAGATCGTTAAAACAGGGCCCAATATCTCAGACACAAGAATCTGTAACAGAATATGATTGGGCTGAACAAGTACATAAATAAGCAAGGATCTTCAACTTCAAAAACATCATGTTAGTATCAGTAACTAAGATTTGTTTCTGAGAAGCAATCACAATTACAATGATCATGCGATATTGCTTTCATTCAACAGTCTGTTAAACACAAAGGTAATATTGAGTAACTTACATCTTTGACAGAGTATTGCCATTTATTAAGTGTGATTTTGGTCCGTCAAATGAATATCTCCGGATAAAGCCACATCAGAACCAATGAACAGTGTTATTCTCCTGAATAATTCAAATCAACTGAATCAATGATTCAATGACTCATTTATGAAGACAGCCACATATTCCTGAATAATTCATTGTTTTTGAACAAACTGACTGAATGAATGATTCAACGACTCATTTATGAAGACAGCCACATGTTTCTTCCTGAAGGAATCGTTGTTTCTGAACGAATCAGTTGAATGAATGGTTCAATGACTTAAGGTTCGAAACTTTAATTTGCCACCACCTACTGGCACAACCATATTCTATTCTATTCTATTCTATTCTATTCTATTCTAATGTTCATGATTGCTGCTGTTTATTTTTTAAATGATATTTATCTATACTTGTTTTTGTACAATCTTTCCCAAATGTGGCTGAGAAGATTATTTGGCTTTCAGAGCTGTATTGTCCAGGAAAGTTTTATTATATTACAAAATACTCTGACTTTTTCAAAGTTTAAAAAAAGATTTTCTTGTCTTTTGTGGATTGTTATTAAAACAGTTTATGTTAAGCAGAGCAGCCAGACACTAATTACTGTTGCTTGCTTTTCTTTCAACTGATTATTTTACTGAAGCAGTAATAAATGCAGCCTTGGTGAGCAGAAGAGACTTCTTTTAAATGCATTTCATAAATATCTTAATTATTCCAAACTGTTAAACAAGCTTTTTTAAATCAGACACCATTTCAGTCTTGTGTGTGCTTGGCCTTACATAGACGATACAGATCTTCACTGTAATGATCATGAATTTCATTAAATCGAAGTTAATTTAGAAATGTAATTTGTATTACGACTGTTATTATGTTAAATCTAAATGAGCATGTGGATCGTGTTTATGCTGCTGTGAGATTCAGATGCTATACTTGATGATGTGTTTAGTAAAAGGAGCAGTTTGTGTCTGATGAAATGCTGTGTAACCTGCTGAAAGGATCGCATCACTGGAGGAGGATTTATGTGTTAAACATAGATTCCTAACTCTTAAATATGATTCCACATAAACGAGCCGAGTGCATGTGTAAGTGAACATCAGCCTGTAGATCCATCAAGCAGAACTAGACTCTCTGAAGATGATGTGAGAGCTGCTCGCCGATGGCGGTCAGGGTGTTACCAGGGTATTGCTAGGGTCTTCTTGGGTGGGACAACAGATTGACCACACCCACTCTGAAATCTCAATGGTGCAAAATTTGTAGATTGTTTTTTTAATGCGTAGAATTAATTTTCACTTAAAAATTGCTAGTAAATTTCAAAAATAATTACAAAAGAAATGGCAAATATCACACTGAATTAAAATGTTTATTATATTTTATTTTTTAAATATTTTTAAATTTCTTAAATGAAACCCATTAAAAGTGTAACATTAAACATAAATTTGGCAATACAAAAAATAAAAATAAAAATATGTGACACTGAAAACTAGAGTAAAATTCAGCTTTGATAACAGGAATAAATTACATTTTAACAGAAGTTTACATAGAAAACAGTTATTTTAAAATTGCAATAAAATAAGTTTTAACAGTATTTTTTTTTTTAAATAAATGCAGCTCTGGTGAGCAGAAGAGACTTCTTTCAAAAAAATGTTATCAACCCTAAACCTTTAAAACGAGTGTATATTTGTGGTTTTGGAGAGAAACATTATCAATTTTCCTGGTTTCATGAGCTTCACCCAATAGCAATGTTTGGCACACGCAGTAATAATCTCATATGTGTGTCTCAGAGCATCACTGCAACACTGAACGCTCAGGGCTCATATCAGCCAAGCACTATTTCCCTTTCTTTCATCCTGTGTAGTTGCCCTCACATCCTCTCTCTCTCTCCCTCTCTCTTCCTCTCCCTCTCTCTCTCTGCCCTTTGCAAATCCTTTTGCCACCATATTACTGCAGGAATGCTGTCAGCTCTCTCTCTCACACACACAGTCATTCAATGCTCTGAGGCTGTTGTGAGCTCTTGACAAAACAGAGGGTTTAATTGAGGTCAAACAAACAACAGGAAAATATGTTTTTTTCCCTTTTCCACAAGGTGCCGGACAAAAAAGAAAGTGAGAAAGAAAGCTTCATTCTTCACATGCAGACTTACAACGGAAGTGCCATAAGTGAGCCAAATTAAGCTTTAAACACTAATTGTGCCACAATGAAGCATATCGGCTAACTGCAAAAGCCACTAAAGCTTAGACACTTGCGCATAAAAGCGTTATGCAGTAAGAGCTCTCATTACATTCAGTCTTCAGACACACACACACACACAAATGATTGTTATGACTGAGAATGACAATAAATAATGCACAGACACGTCTGTCCATTGTGCCGTGTTTGCAGGCTACACACAAACATGCAGTGAGACCAGTGTAGTCTGATTCGCAAATATGACTCTGAAGACAGACATATTCAATGAAAGTTGAAGTTCTGGAATTAATAAAACTAAAATAAAAATATAGCTGCAAGCAGCAATTAAGGGGCCAAGCACTCCAACGGCAAATGTAGGAGCTAAGCATGGCATGGAGCATTACACCAAATGCATTAATGAGCGGTAACAGCAATTTTAGGATTATTGTAATTGAAATGGCTGAAAAATCATAAATACAACCAGCAGTAATGAGATTAAAAGGTCTATCACTTTTGACCAACAGGTCAAAATCTGTAATCAAATAATTTTGGTGTGTTCTGTGTGAGATGACAATAACAGACAAAAAGTTAAGAGTCAATATGCTAAAGCATTGCAGAGATACAGCCTGGCATGATGCCTCAATTTCGTTGCGGTGGTACGCGAAAACGGTTTTGTGTTTCGATACAAAATCGATAACATTTTGTCAGCACAGTCTAAAGATCATCTGATTCAATTTTGGTGAAAATCAGACTAACGGTTGATGAGGAGTTCAAAAAAGTAGGTTTTCAACATAAATCAAAATGGCGGACAGGAAGTTCGGCTTATTCTGGCATATTTATTATCTATGTTGTCGGCATAAGCCAGGGAAAATTTTGAGACCAGTTTCATTGCAATATGCTAATGCATTAAAGTTATTAGCATTTTTATAAGTGTAATTATTCATGGTTAATGAATGATTTATTACTCTTGACCAACAGGTGGCGCTGTTACCAAATTTATGTGGCATGGTCAGTGTGAGGTGATGATGACACATACAAAGTTTGGTGCAAATATGTCAAAGCTTTGCAGAGATACAGCCTCAAATGCATTTTAGCACCCTTCCAGCAAATTCGTTGATGCGCTAAATGAGAACCGTTTTGTATATCGACCCGAAATCCATAACTTTTTGCCAGCATGGTCTGAAGATGATCCAGGTCAAATTTGGTGAAAATCGGACTAACGGTCTAGGAGGAGTTCGAAAAAGTAGGTTTTCAACATTAATCAAAATGGCGGACAGGAAGTATGGCCAATTTTCGCATAATTGGTATCGATGCTCTCGGCATGACCCAAAGAATATAGGGAGGCCATTTTCATTTCAATAGTCTAATTTATTCAAATGTTATTAGCATTTTTGTGATATTTTATTATAACTCTTGACCACAAGGTGGCGCTGCCACCAAAGAATTTGAGTACCTTCAGGGCGTGGAGCCGAAGATTTTTGTAATCATTTCCATAATGATATAATGCTGCGTTCAAAAAATACAGCATTTTAAAACATAATTCAAAATGGCCGACGCCTTAAATGGCTGACAAGGGAAAATTGTACATCATTTGACTCAACATGACTCACTGAATCTAAAGAGACCAGTTGTGTGATTTTTGGCCAAAGCATTCAGAAGTTATAAGCCAAAATATGCATTTTTCATATCTCCTGACCACTAGGTGGCGCTGCGTCTAAACACTGCAGGTAGTCTCAGGTCATGGTTATTATAACACACACCAAATTTAGTCTCAATATGCTAAACCGTTGCCAAGAAATAGCCTCAAATGCATTTTTGCATGCTTTTCGTCAAATTTGTTCATGTGTCATTCGACAACGGTTGGACGAATCAACTTGAATTCCATAACTTTTTGCCTGCATGGTCTAAAGATGATCTGAGCCAATATTCGTGAAAATTGGACTAACCGTCTAGGACGAGTTCGAAAAAGTAGGTTTTATGAACAATAAAATATAGCAAAAAAACTAAACCTTGTAATAAGTGTAATTATTCATGGTTAATGAATGGTTTATTACTCTTGACCTATAGGTGGCGCTGTTACCAAATTTATGTGGCATGGTCAGTGTGAGGTGACGATGACACTTACAAAGTTTGGTGCAAATATGTCAAAGCTTTGCAGAGATACAGCCTCAAATGCATTTTAGCACCCTTCCAGCAAATTCGTTGATGCGCTAAATGAGAACCGTCTCGTATATCGACACGAAATCCATAACTTTTGGCCAGCATGGTCTGAAGATGATCCACGTCAAATTTGGTGAAAATCAGACTAACGGTCTAGGAGGAGTTCAAAAAAGTAGGTTTTCAACATTAATCAAAAGAGTTCAGATTTCCTACTAAAAATTGGTATGTCTATTGTCGGCACAACCCAAGGAATATTTTGAGATCAGTTTCATTACAATAGCCTAATGCAATCAAAAGTTATTAGCATTTTTGGAAATTTCATAATTGAAGGTAAATGAATGGTTAATTATGCTTTGAGAAAAAAGAATGATCATTTTCTAGCTTACAGTTCAAAAGTTATTAGCATAAAAATATTGAAACTTTGGACAAGTAGTGGCGTTAGAGAGTTGGAGTTAGAGACTTCAAATTTGCTAGTTAATGTTTGGACTGTCCTCTATCAGAGTGCCAAATTATACAACTTTCCCGCAATCGGTTCTATGGGCTGCTATAGACTTACTGCGGAAGAAAAAAATTACGCTAACGGATACAATAGGTTCCTTGCACCTTCGGTGCTTGGCCCCTGATTATAGCTAAATGGATGCATTTATATATATATATATATAAACGACACAGACATACTGTAAATTAAAATGTGAATATGAAAAATATTAGATGAAAAATAAAACAAAAAAACTTTTTATGCTGAAGTACTAAAATTAATAAAGCTGAAATACTGCACATAACAAACACATACATATATATACACATACATTTACATACGATGAGTTAAACAAATGTGATGCGAGATCACACTGTGCACAATTTTATTATCGTATGTCAACCATTGTTCTGCTTGTTGAATGCTAAATCTAGTTGCCTTGGTCACAGGTATAAATATTAGTAAGATTCTAAAGAAACTGCATTAGTGCATAATTTCACAGATAAATGAGAATCAGTATCCGTTATACCATTGCGGTCATCTACCACATGATCTATATGCATAATTTCTTACTGCTGCCTCTGCATGTGGTCAGAAACACATGATACAGTTTATAAAATCCAAAAATTGTTCACTGGTACAGTCTTCAGAGACTCTCCTATGGTATCTCACTGGTGATTAATCATGAGCTCAACGGCCTTCACTCCAGATTTGCATGAAGTCAAACTGTTCTGAAGTGTGTGGCGTCACAGGCCACACCCACATCCTGATGTCAACGGTCACTCACTCCTGGGAATCTGTTCAGGTCTGTTTGATGCTGCTGGTGCTGTGAAAGCAGCTCTTGTTTACTTTGATGGATATACAAATTGCCACATGAAAAAAAAAATCGTTAAGGCAGGTGCGATTCTTAGGTCATTCTTTTCATAGCAAGTGCTATGCAGTGTTATCTGAGAATCACTGAGATATTATAATAGTTTTTATATTTTCAGTGATTTTAGTACCACTTAGACTATTTTTATAAATATATATATATATATATATATATATATATATATATATATATATATATATATTTTTTTTTTTTTTTTTTTTTTTTTGGTAGGTCATGTACAGTAGGTATAAATTAGTTCTAGTTTATGTGTGTGTTTTAATTTTTATAGGCTTTAGTTTCAGTTTATCTGCTTTTAGTTATTTTAGTCTTTCACCAAACTTGAAAAATGTTGCTTGTAAATTTTAAACTTGAATTTTTTATTTTTTTTATTAATAATAACTTAGGCCAGAGTTTTGCAATTATCCATGGGATCAACATCAACATTTCATTTTGTTTCATTTAAAGTGTGTTTTATCATGTTTTATCTGTTTGAACACAACAACAAAAATCTGTACGCATACAGAAAGTCTGCATAAAATAACACACACACACACAAACAATGTAAGTAACCTGATGTAACCCTCAGTAGGTGGACAGGAGATAAAAATTAAGATTTAAATCGCATGGTTGATGTGGGATTTATGAAAAACATCTTTTCCCTGTTTGTTCTGACTGATCATGCCGCTGGTATTTTTACCCTTCTTCGCATCCCTGCTGTTACAAAGACATGAATTAATACCAATTACATCTCAAAGCCCCTGTATTTCCTTACATAATGAAGAGCAGAAATTATTCCAACACGCAAATTAAAAATGATTTCATGCGTACATGCATCTCTTTTCTCTCGAGCTGATTTAACGGCTGCTGTTTAAAATCACAGCGCCACTGACAAGCCAATCTGACCCATTTAGAAAACAAAGACAGATAAATATAAATCGCTCTGTGTTTCCTGTGGAGATGAGAGAGCGCGAATCCCCAGAGAGAGCGAAAGATGAAGGCTTGAGGATAGAAATAGGGCTGGTGGGGGTTGACTGTAGGCACAAGACATTTCCCTCCTGATTTAAAAAAAGAAAAATAATAATAATAAAAAAAGACAAATGAAAGGAGAACAAAAATCCAGGCACAAAAACACGGCAGTAGTTTCCCAGTAGATTTACAGATGAAAAGAAAAATGCACGCCATCCAGAGACAAAATAAAAATAACTCCACAGAGCCTGTGAAATACTAGTTCACTTGGGTGTTTTAGACTGCGTGTCAGTTGTGGGTCACCTATTTTCAATCACTTAGTTGCAAGGATTTTTAACCACCTTGTATTCCCTTCTTCCCTCAGGAAAATGGAAGTGCTTTCCTTTAAGTTCTTTTCGGGGGTTATTAGGAGTAGATGCCTCAACACACGTATATGCGGGGATCGACTGCAGAGGGTTAAAGGAAGAGATTAATACATGTGGTGACTATAAGCTCTCATCAACACAACCCCAAAAACATACCTATACATAAAGTTCACTGCAGTTTTCTGCTGAAATGAGCACTGGTGGCAAGAAAACAACTTTTATTCATTTTCACACGAGTTATTATTATAGGGGCAGATTATCAATAAATTCACAATTCCTTGCACAATACTCTGTAATGAGCTAAAATACTTTTACCATAGTGCTTGATATTTAAACTAATACAATGTCATGTCTGAATCGCACAATTAGCTCCATGTGTATGGTTTTTCTAATATGGTAAACATGCACGGTGGCGCGCCCAGTGCAGCAATGCCTTTGAGATGCCAAGTGAAAACTGAAGTCCCGAGAAACAAAGTCATGATAAAATAAGACTTGTAGAATCAAGCTAAAATGGCACGGTTGCTTCAGCAAATGTGTTTTATCCTCATGTTTGCTTTTGTTAACACTCTCATTTAGGTTTATTTGAGGTGGTAAATTATTTCCAAACGCAATAGAGCATTGCCCAATTCAACCATTTTCCAAACTGCCATAATGTGTACAACAACCAATGTTATAAAACACTGCAAGAATCACTTTTATCTGTTTTGGATCAAACTGAATGTTTTCTTTTGTATGTTTAATTTTTTCAAGCAACATCATATCATTTTGCTGAAATTTCACCACATGCACGCTTGAGCGGTTTAGTGTTCCAAGCAAGAAACGCCAAAAAACATCATACGGGTTTGGAGTAATTTTAATTTCTGGCCGAACATTCCCGTGGTGTCATGTGATCGTGCCACAGCATGAGGTGTTTCCTGCTGGATTATGAGGCTGAAGCAGCATGACCGATGACTTTGACAACACTGCCGAACTGAAACATCTGGATCTGCTCTCCATCGCCAGGGATGTATAATCGAATACAAGCATTGAGTAATCAAATATACAGCAACTAGTCATGGTCACGCAACACTGAGAAATGACCAAATGACTCTTCCTAACAATGCCTAGTTATACCTCACAGCACATTCACCATGGTAATTTTTGTCTCCAAAAATATAGAGTTACTATTATGAATAATAACTACATTACTCTTCATTTGTTTGGAGTTGCAATGTTGTTAAATATGATTTAAATTTTAAAATAGAATTTTACTGATTGCTGTGACCAGCATCATTACTCCAGTCTTCAGTGTAGCATGATCTTCAGAAATCATTCTAATATGCTGATTTGTTGCTCAAGAAAAATTTCTGATTATTATCAATGTTGAAAACAGTTGTGCTGCAGAATATTTTTGTGGAAACCATGACACATTTGATTTTTCAGGATTATTTGATGAATAGATAGCTGAAAAGAACAGCATGCATTTTAAACCAAAACCAAAATCATTATAAATGTATTTATTATCACTTTCGATCAATTTTTAAGCATGCTTGAATAAAAGTATTAATTTCTTAAAAATTAGTTCAATTCAAATAGAGTGTTTCATTTAAATCAGAGAAATTAGTTACTATTATGGGAATAAACTAAACTAAGTTACACCAAAGAAAAGAATTGAAGCATCTTATTAGGTAGAAATGTAAGACTTTACTTCATTAGCATGTTGTGAAGAAGTACTTCGTATTCTGTCATCAAAATGCAGAGGAGGTTTTAGATCTGGGATGACGGAGTGAAGCTGCTTCCACATCCGCCTTCACATTCAGCATGATGACTGATGTATTTCAGGGGCTTAAAACTCCCAAACCCGAATGACTCACCATGGAAATGAAGCATTATCTAGTGAAACAAACAAAAGAGAGCTCAACTCTCTCCGGTTTCACTGGGAACGAGATGGCAGAACTAAGCAAATTGCCGCTGAAAGGAACTCTGGGAGGGGCGGTGGAGATGCACACCTGTGGTTTCTCCACACAAGAAAGCTTTTGTAGTGAATATCTCGAGGAAGATCTTGAGTGATCTTCAAACACACTTCCATTCTTTAAATTTCAACACGTTATTAAAATATCCAGTCAGTGAACAACACTTAATTAACCAACAATACCAAAAACAGTGAACTGCATTCAGCAGTACAGTTGCCAATGTGAATATTTCATGAATGAGTGATGGCATGCATTTCTGCTCCAGACGTCCAAACCTCTCTCTGCTGTTGTTTGGAATGCAGTAAGTGATGTCCTCTTCGGTCTGGAATGTAAAAGTGTTCGGGGGCTTTGTGTCGATGTATGCTTGTTTATTACTGAAGACTCCTAATGGCTCTTTGCTTTGCCTGTGGCTCCAACGTAAGTCTTCAGAGCCTCGTTTATCAACAGGTCAATTGGGATTTTAAACATTAGAAGTCTTGTTCTCAAGGCTGTGAAACTACAGTACAGGTGTTGTTATTTCTAAATAAAACTAAAATTATAAAAAATATATTTTTTTAGGAATATAAACTAAAATGAAAATTTAAAATATAAAAATAGCATCAAGTAAACATACACATAAACACCACAATAGTGTATAAATCATAAAAAAATCAGTAATAAAAATATTAAAAATACAGCATACTATAAAAATACAGCTGAAAATATCCTTTTTTAATTATAAGTTGTTCCTTAATAAACAAGATCATTGTAAAATGATTGATACTAGTGTATGTCCTTATATTTTGAGTAATTTTAATAATGTATCAACTAAAATCAAAATGTATAAAGAATAAAGAAAACATTCTAACTTATTTCCAGATTTACGGTTTTCATCAAAAAATGTATAAAAGAAAATAAATAAATAAATAAAACTAATACAATAAAGAGAATGGATGGGGCCTGTGGGATTACATTTTTACATCCAATAAAACAAATGCATTTAAACTTCCCAATATTATAAAAACCATTTAACTTATAAAGCAAGAGATGATCTACAGGAGTTAAGGAGCAGAACAGTTCAACTGAAAAAAAAATAAAATAAAATAAATAGAGTACATTTAATTACTTGTTTCCATGAAGCAAATGCATTCACCATGAAACCCTAAAACTCAATGAGGAAAAGGACCTGACATTCTAAATGCTGCACATCTAACTGCTAGTTGCTAGGCAACCATACATCCCATCCATTTCATAATTACACCAAATGCAATTAGCCACAGACCCTTAATGCAGGCAAAGTGTGGTTGGTTTACACCACAGGGATAAAAAGTTACAGCTGTTCAAATTGTGTAAGTATAATAAGAACAACAGGCTTGAGGAGCAACAGCAGCGTTACAAACGGCTCACCTGCGAACTGCTAGAACACAGGTCACTTTTGTTAGATGCCATACTGAATTCCAACCAAAAGCAACAAGGCTGTGTTGAGGGAGCAGATCAAGTCTCCACAACCCCTCCGCACAGTTCCTCGCTCTCCCTATCTCTCTCCATCCTCCCTCTCTCTGTGGAAAGTGTTGGAAAGCTGATAAATTCATAATCTTCTCTTCACTATATGCACCTATTGTTCTTTCTCATAAAGGCTTTCTGTTTGCTAGAGCACATGCGACCCTGTCTGCATTATTCTGGAAAGTGTCTTATGGCTTTGTGTGTGTGTGTGTGTGTGTGTGTGTGTGTGTGTGTGTGTGTGTGTGTGTGTGTGTGTGTGTGTGTGTGTGTGTGTGTGTGTGTGTGTGTGTGTGTGTGTGTGCTTAAGGAACACACTGATTATCGGAGGGTCACATGTTTGGGTGATATATTACAAGAGGAAATGTTCATTTCCAAACAGTGTTAAATGAGTATTAAATGCTGCAGCTTCTGTTCTGCTTCGTCTACATTTACATTTATGGATTTTGCAGATAATGTAATGACTTCCAGTACATTTTGTCAGTGTGTGTTTCTCTATCAAGTGAAAAAGAAGTACTTTGACACATTTTTAAAAAGAGCACTTAATACCGTATTAATTAGTACTTAAAAATAACATGCTAAGTGTAATGATTTCAGACACTTAATTGCATATAATTTATAATTAAATTAAAATGTATTTTGAAAAAAAAAAGTAGTTTAAATTGATATTAAATGCAATTAGCTGAATCTTTAGGATGTTTTTGACTTTAGTAGGACCTAAGTACATTTTATATGTATGGAATGTTTATGGAAATGTGAAATATGATGTAATGTTTATAGAAACCCAAGGTTTATGGAATGTTGCTGTGAAGCAGTTTTGGTATATTATTACTTGTTGAATCTTTGCTGGTCAGACGAAGTTTGAACAGTGAGAAATACGCTAACTAAGATTAACTAACATTAATTTGAATTTTTTAAAGCATGATTAAAGATTGTTAAAACAATTATTTAAAACGTTCTTTAAAACCCATCAAACAAATCATCATAACTCTTTAAAAGTGTTCAGAAACAGTCATGAAAGTGAATCTCTTTAACTTGTTAACCTGACACCCCATTATGGGACTCACAGCTGACAGTTTCCTACTTCAGTGTGTTACAAACATAATTTTGGTGTCTTTGGAAAGAAGACTCTTTGGGCTTTACTTTTTATCAACCAGATTTGATAATGCTCAAAAATATTAAAAGTTATAGACACTGAAGTGCCTTTTTTTTACCACACTTAAATATTTTTTATTTGATATAAAAATACATGAAATCAGTCCTGGAGCAATCTAAAAAAGTAATAGGTTGAAAGTCACATGTCTCATGAGTTTCTATTTCAAATCCTAATAAGATATCATGAAAAATGAGACTCCTGCAAATATTTTTATGAGACTGTCTACCCCCCCCCCCCCCCCCCAAATATAAAAAAATAAAATATTTACCAATTGTATTGAAGGCTTCTACAAACTATTTAGTCATTAAACATACCACTGCATAGCTTTTTCAATTATAAAACAATAGACAGAAACTTAGACATCATATAAGTTATTTATTTGAGCACTAGAAAAGTACAATAAGAATAATTTGAGTAAGAAAGATAAGAATAATAAAAAAAAAAAGATTTTAACTTTATACAGATGGTAATAACACAAATTCGCCATAAAGTAAATAATCCACTCTCTCTATTCATATAGACACATTCACTTTGATAGCCGTGATCATACAGGAATAGCGAGCTGATTTGGGCTGATTTGCACTCAAACAGATGGTAATCATGCAGATACATTCACATTCAACATAAAACACACTCTCACATATATAAAAACTAGGGCTGGGATAAACGATTATTTTTTAAACGATTAATCTAGCGATTATTTTTTCGATGCATCGATTAATCTAACGTAATCTAACTTAATTTTTTCAGACCGATTCGATTTCGATTATCTCCCCATTAATTGACTACTAACAATTTATACATGTTGATTTACATATCTGAATGAAAAAAAACATGAATTCCTTAACATTGCAATATATGTTTATTGCTCTTAAAATTACAAAATAAAAGACTGACTAAGAATGCATTACTTTGCACTTGTATAGAGATAGCATTCAATAAAACCTTGAAGCCTTGGAAACACATAGCTTACTGAAACAAGCTTACTGAACACATAGGGCCTAGCATTCAATAAAAAAGTTCTTCTTTCAGATGAAAATAACAACAACTTGATGTCTAGCATTCATTAAAAAAGGTCACCCAAAATACTTGTTTAGAGCAATTAAAAGAATACAGTAACCAATGTAAACTTGAGGGCTTTAAGCTAATACAGATAGTACTTTTCCAAAAAAAAAAAAAACAGTGGGAGCCAGCAGCCTGTCATGGAGAAAAAAAAATCTCTGATTGCTCCACGTGAAACGTTGGCGTTCCGCCCTTTTTCTATCGTGTCTAAAGATTTTGGTTAATATGCACGAGGGAGAGAGAGAGAGAGAGAGAGAGAGAGAGAGAGGGGGAGAGAGAGAGAGAGAGAGAGAGAGAGAGAGAGAGAGAGAGAGCGCTCGTGTAGTTTGAAGACTGTGAGTGCGTGAGCGCACGTGAAACTTTGGTGTTTCGCCCTTTTTCTATCATGTTTAATGATTTTGATTAATATGCACAAGGGAGAGAGAGAGAGCAAGAAGCGCTCGTGTTGTTTTAAAGACTGTGAGTGCGCGCACAGCCGGGGCTCTCTCTCGTATGCGCCCTGTCACTCACCGATCAAATAAGGCTTTGACAGCCGCCAAAAAAAAAGATTAATGCAGAAAAACCCCTGGATTGGTTATATAACGTTGGATAGAATGTTGATCCAGCCGTCGCGTATATTCAGCGCACATAAGGTAAACATTTTGCAAACGTTTTTTAGAGAAATAAAAACAGGTCAACGAATCGATGCGAATATTTTGCATCGACGTATTTTTTGCGTCGACGTCATCGATGACCTCGACACGCTGTCCCAGCCCTAATAAAAACTGTTGAAAAATAAAAGAAACAAAGAAAAAGGTGATCGCTATAAGTTCTGCCTCCATCAGCTGACAGGTGCGTCAGAGCGCATCACGAGCCATCACGAGAGAGCACCAGAATTTAAATATACTATCTTTCGCCTATCTTTCATTCATTTTTTTTTCCCGTGGATTGTCTCATTCTGTTTGTGACACTGTACGCTGCAAAACCATTCCGTTTTTTTACTACCAAGACGCCGTTTCTGACCGTGAGTTATTTAATAAAGGACACAAACAGTTTTGTCGCTGAAGAACTGAAACGTAAACAAAGGAATTATGATCCATATTACAACGTTATTGCTTCATTGGACTAAACATGCTCCATGAGATGTCGTTCAGTTGACCCTTCCCTTACTAACTAAACCAGGATTTACAGCTGTGGATGTGTTTATGACTCGTTATTACGACGAATCTGGTATGTACAGCGTTTCCATTGTTCATGTTTTTATATGTACTGCTTACACAAATGTAGCAAATACAGTCTTTATAAGCCTTCCATTGAAAAACAGC
The DNA here is from genome assembly GCF_963082965.1 of Carassius carassius. Classification (NCBI taxonomy): domain Eukaryota; kingdom Metazoa; phylum Chordata; class Actinopteri; order Cypriniformes; family Cyprinidae; genus Carassius; species Carassius carassius. The sequence continues at coordinate 43,109,062 of NC_081757.1, read as the reverse complement.
GATATGTCGTTGATGCCTGAGGCTTAGATCTTTATAATGATGCATAGTTTGTCAAGATTAAATTTGTCCCGTTTCATTTAATCTATTCGTAAACACTGACATGTGCGAGTTTAGGGGCGTTCAAGGACTCAACTTTTATTTAATTTATATTACCTGCAAGTACGGTTTTATTTTTAAATATACTTTTAAGATTCCCAGTACATTACAAGTGCAAAATCAGTACAACGAAGAACTTTTTTTTTTTTGCTAACATAGTCCAGCTTATGGCAAGTTAAGACCAGCAAACCACCACAGGCCTCAGTCCACAGTCTCTTAAGCTGTTCTGCTCCACCGCATTCAGAGTGAACTGAAAAGGTGCCAATCTGTCAGACAGAGCTCACTAAACGCAAATAACAGAGAGCTACTCTCTTGCTGCTTAGAGTGTGAGTTGCACACAAACACACACACACATAAGCAAAACAAAACAAAACCAAACCAGGTTTGGTCTATGTGGATATGAGTTTGTGTTGAATGTGGCTGTCAGGATGATTAATGCTCACACGTTGTGTCCTATTAGCATGAAGAGAGTGAGCGTGCAGAAATGGAGGTAATCCTTATGATTATGAAAAGCTTGTGTGTTTGTGTGGAGTGTAGACCATAGTCTCATTCAATTATGGTTCTGTATATACTCACAGAACAGCTTCGAATAGGAAATCAAAATGAGAGTGCCACAGGGCAAACAGCTTAGCATCTATACACACAATCACACCACATGCAAGAATGCTTATGACAGAAGCTTTGCGTGAGACACGTGTTCATACACACAGCTTTGTGTTGAGGGATTTTAGTGTGTGTGTGTGTGTGTGTCATCCGATAAGTGGCTAAACTGGGTCTCCAAAACAAACGTGCAGTTGTTTCACTCCTGAATCTCCACATTTACACAATAAAAATATTATTGGCTTTCATTTCTAATCTTTCCATCTGTTTATTTATTGTTTAATTTATCTTCTATTCTCAAAATAATAGTTAAAATAAAAAAATGACCTTGTGTTACAGTAACTTATTTTGAAATAATTATTTTGAATTAGATTTTATTGTTATATTTTCTACTTTCATGATAAATATTCTTAGTGTTTTTGCCATTTGTATAAGTTTTGCTTGTTTTTTATCATGTTTATATTGTTTTTTTATTTATTTTTATTTCAGTTTTAGTTTGTTATTTTAGTATTTCATGTTTAACTAAATTAAAATGAGAAATGTTTCTCTGGGAACTAGCTTAAATAATATAAGCTAAATATAATATATTTTATTTTATTTAAGTTAACATTTATTTAATTTTAAGTAACAAACACTCAAACACACACACACACACACACATTTTAATCTAATTAATTACATGATTTGGAGATGAATTAAATGTATTACATTTAAAAAACACCCATACAAGAATATTTAAAGCTATTATTGAGTTAAAGGATAAAATATTAAGTAGACATTACAAATAGTAAAAAAAGTTGATTCAACATAAAATGTGTTATACAAACATTTAGGCTACAACTGCCTAACATAAACTATGGAAAATAGAAGATATTTTTAGATTTTTTTTTTCTCTCCATGCAATGAAAGTCGGCGGTAGCCAGCTTTGTTACCAACATTCTTCAAAATACCTTCTTTTATGTTGAGCAAAAGAAAGTAATTCATTCACCTCTGAAACGACATGAGGGTGAGTGAATGATGACAGAAATAGTATTATTTATAAAAAAAAATTTGGGGGGGTGAACTATCCCTTTAATGTTTTATTTATTTTATTTTTAAATAAATGAAAATATACTGTAAAGAAGAAACTAAAACTGCCACCAGGTGGTGGTCTGTATGAGTCATTAATTCATTCATTCGATTTGAGTGCATGATTGGCTGTAAATCTTACTATCACAACATTATAACATCAAACAAGTCTCACCCAACACCTAATGTTCTCTAGTTCCACATATGTGTGTGTTTATGAGTTTGTGACTGTATGAAATCACTTGAGTGCTTTTTTGGTCTAGCATTTCCTTGAGAAAAAGTTGTACACTTAATTACCTTGAATATGACTGAATAATAAATGCATGAAATCTGCAGAAGTAACATGAGGTTGGTTTGAAGTTGACTTATTAAATACAGGGGCACGTGTGTGTGTGTGTGTGTGTGTGTGTGTGTGTGTGTGTGTGTGTGTGTGTGTGTGTGTGTGTTTGAGCATGTGAAAGTAACCGAGCAGTCAAACTGGCGCTTCTGTTCAATTGCCTCATGATTTATTGAAGAAATACATGACAAACACGTACTACAGACATACAAACACAAAATACACACAAGCGCACATATTTACTGAGGATGATGACACACCTTAAAAAATACACATCTCTACAAAAGCTTGATAGTTACATATTTGCTCCAAAAAACACAGACACACATATCTGTGCAAACAATAACTATTTGAAAACAAACATACAATATATATATATGCTTTAATATGAAGAACAGCCGGGCACAGATGATATAATTCATTGGAAATCTTGAAAACGCATCCGTGCAACATCCAGCTAAATTCCAGAGAGCCTGATATCCAGAAATATGACGAATATTGATCAGCTCCATGATGAAATAAAACATGACAGCGTGTTTGTAACCCATCCTGCATCTGTGTGGCTAATAAAGTCACCAAAAACACAGCCATCAGCCTCCTAACATAATCTGAGCTTAATTTAACCGCCACAACTGAAAAAGATTTCCAGGGAAAATGACACCAGATACGAGCGAGCAAATGAGATACAGATAGAAGCAGAGAAGGAACAAGGAAACACTGTGTGAGTGTGACAGCAGTCGTTTCTCTTTGCATAAGAAAAAATGCTACTGCAATCACTTGACAAATATGACAACCCTGAGTGTGTGTGTGTGTGTGTGTGTGTGTGTGTGTGTCCATGAGAGAGATGTCACACAAACAAGCTGCTATTTCCCACATCCAAAGTAGATTTAAAGTGCTAAAAAAAGTTTTGAAATGCAAATAAAGGTACAAGTGTAATTTAATCACAAGCTTCTCCACACAAAACGTGTCTCTTTGCACATATTCACACAGAAAGCCACAGAAACATCCTGCTTATACAGCTTGATCAGGCTCATTGTAACTGGAGTTACTTAAAATTCAAAGATCCAAATGAGAGTCGGTGAGCAGGATGAAGAAAACAAACAACACTCACACGCAAATGCATTCAAATGTGTTACACGAGCAGAAAACTATCATGAGACAGAGAGTCTCCTTCCACTGACTAACCCTAAAAACGTGCCATGGAAACATTTCTCATGAGCTTAAAGAAACTCAAATTAAAACTACAGCCAATAAATCAAAATGAATATTAAGATATATTAAAATAAATGAATAAATATAAAAAAAATTAATATAAATAAGTACAAATTCCAAAAACACAACAAAAACCTTCCTACTACTGTACCAAGTTATTATAGTTAAGTAAGACTAAAGTACACAAACAAACATCAACTTGAAGTACTACAATAACCTAAGCTAAATAAACTAAAACTAATAAATAAAAAATGTCTAAAAACTACATAGACATATGGAAAAGTAAGTTAATCTAAGCCTTGCAGTTAGCAGCATGATTATTATAATTAACTCAAATTAAACACATGAAAAGTAAATGTAATAAATAAATATAAAAATATAAATGTATTTAAAACTAATAAAGATAATAAAAATACACAATATTAATAAACGTAAAACAAATTATCAAATTGAAAACAAAATTAG